>NC_091329.1:32117342-32210736 GCF_038502225.1 Cherax quadricarinatus | reverse complement strand
GATGGCTTGGTGGATGCAACAGCCAAGTGTGATGGGCTGGTGGATGCTGCAGCCAAGTGTGATGGCTTGGTGGATGCTGCAGCCAAGTGTGATGGGCTGGTGGATGCTGCAGCCAAGTGTGTTCGGCTGGTGGATGCTACAGCGAAGTGTGATGGCTTGGTGGATGCTACAGCCATCTGTGATGGCTTGGTGGATGCTGCATCCAAATGTGATGGCTTGGTTGATGCTGCAGCGAAGTGTGATGGCTTGGTGGATGCTGCAGCCAAGTGTGATGGCTTGGTGGATGCTGCAGCCAAGTGCGAGGGCTTGGTGGATGCAACAGCCAAGTGTGATGGGCTGGTTGATGCTGCAGCCAAGTGTGATGGCTTGGTGGATGCTGCAGCGAAGTGTGATGGCTTGGTGGATGCAACAGCCAAGTGTGATGGGCTGGTGGATGCTGCAGCCAAGTGTGATGGGCTGGTGGATGCTGCAGCCAAGTGTGATGGCTTGGTGGATGCTGCAGCCAACTGTGATGGCTTGGTGGATGCTGCATCCAAATGTGATGGCTTGGTGGATGCTGCAACCAATCGTGATAGCTTGATGGATGCTGCAGCCAAGTGTGAATGATTGGTGGATGCTGCTGCCAAATGTGATGGCTTGATGGATGCTGCAGCCAAGTGTGATGGCTTGGTGGATGCTGCAGCCAAATGTGATGGCTTGATGGATGCTGGAGCCAAGTGTGATGGCTTGGTGGATGCTGCAGCCAAGTGTGATGGCTTCGTGGATGTTGCATCCAAATGTGATGGCTTGGTGGATGCTGCAACCAAGTGTGATGGCTTGATGGATGCTGCAGCCAAGTGTGATGGCTTGGTGGATGCTACAACCAAGTGTGATGGCTTGGTGGATGCTGCAGCCAAGTGTGATGGCTTGGTGGATGCTAGAGCCAAGTGTGATGGCTTGGTGGATGCTAGAGCCAAGTGTGATGGCTTGGTGGATGCTACAGCCAAGTGTGATGGCTTGATGGATGCTGTAGCCAAGTGTGATGGCTTCATGGATGCTGTAGCCAAGTGTGATGGCTTGGTGGATGCTACAGCCTAGTGTGATATCTTGGTGGATGCTACAGCCAAGTGTGATGGCTTGATGGATGCTGTAGCCAAGTGTGATGGCTTGATGGATGCTGTTGCCAAGTGTGATGGCTTGATGGATGCTGTAGCCAAGTGTGATGGCTTGGTGGATTCTGTAACCAAGTGTGATGGCTTGATGGATGCTGTAGCCAAGTGTGATGGCTTGGGGATGCTACAGCCAAGTGCGATGGCTTGGTGGATGCTGTAGCCAAGTGTGATGGCTTGGAGGATGCTACAGCCAAATGTGATGGCTTGGTGGATGCTACAGCCAAGTGTGATGGCTTGATGGATGCTTCAGCCAAGTGTGATGGCTTGATGGATGCTGTAGCCAAGTGTGATGGCTTGATGGATGCTACACCCAAGTGTGATGGCTTGATGGATGCTGCAGCCAAGTGTGATGGCTTGATGGATGCTGCAGCCAAGTGTGATGGCTTGGTGGATGCTGCAGCGAAGTGTGATGGCTTGGTGGATGCTGCAGCCAAGTGTGATGGCTTGATGGATGCTGCAGCCAAGTGTGATGGCTTGATGGATGCTGCTGCCAAGTGTGATGGCTTGATGGATGCTGCAGCCAAGTGTGATGGCTTGATGGACGCTGCAGCCAAGTGTGATGGCCTGGTGGATGCTGCAGCCAAGTGTGATGACTTGGTGAATGCTGCAGCCAAGTGTGATGGCCTGGTGGATGCTGCAGCCAAGTGTGATGGCTTTGTGGATGCTGCAGCCAAGTTTGATGGCTTGGTGGATGCTGCAGCCAAGTGTGATTTCTTGATGGATGCTGCGGCCAAGTGTGATGGCCTTGTGGATGCTGCAGCCAAGTGTGATGGCTTGGTGGAGGCTGCAGCCAAGTGTGATTGCCTGGTGGATGCTACAGCCAAGTGTGATGGCTTTGTGGATGCTGCAGCCAAGTGTGATGGCTTGGTGGATGCTGTAGCCAAGTGTGATGGCTTGGAGGATGCTACAGCCAAGTGTGATGGCTTGGTGGATGCTACAGCCAAGTGTGATGGCTTGATGGATGCTGTAGCCAAGTGTGATGGCTTGATGGATGCTGTAGCCAAGTGTGATGGCTTGATGGATGCTGTAGCCAAGTGTGATGGCTTGGTGGATGCTGCAGCCAAGTATGATGGCTTGATGGATGCTGTAGCCAAGTGTGATGGCTTGGTGGATGCTACAGCCAAGTGTGATGGCTTGGTGGATGCTACACCCAAGTGTGATGGCTTGATGGATGCTGCAGCCAAGTGTGATGGCTTGATGGATGCTGCAGCCAAGTGTGATGGCTTGGTGGATGCTGCAGCGAAGTGTGATGGCTTGGTGGATGCTGCAGCCAAGTGTGATGGCTTGATGGATGCTGCAGCCAAGTGTGATGGCTTGATGGATGCTGCAGCCAAGTGTGATGGCTTGATGGATGCTGCAGCCAAGTGTGATGGCTTGATGGATGCTGCTGCCAAGTGTGATGGCTTGATGGATGCTGCAGCCAAGTGTGATGGCTTGATGGACGCTGCAGCCAAGTGTGATGGCTTGATGGATGCTGCAGCCAAGTGTGATGGCTTGATGGATGCTGCAGCCAAGTGTGATGGCTTGATGGATGCTGAAGCCAAGTGTGATGGCTTGATGGATGCTACAGCCAAGTGTGATGGCTTTATGGATGCTGCAGCCAAGAGTGATGGCTTGCTGGATACTGCAGCCAAGTGTGATGGCTTGGTGAATGCTGCAGCCAATTGTGATGGCCTGGTGGATGCTGCAGCCAAGTGTGATGGCTTTGTGGATGCTGCAGTTAAGTTTGATGGCTTGGTGGATGCTGCAGCCAAGTGTGATTTCTTGATGGATGCTGCAGCCAAGTGTGATGGCCTGGTGGATGCTGCAGCCAAGTGTGATGGCTTGGTGGATGCTGCAGCCAAGTGTGATGGCTTGATGGATGCTGCAGCCAAGTTTGATGGCTTGATGGATGCTGCAGCCAAGTGTGATGGCTTGATGGATGCTGCAGCCAAGTGTGATTGCCTGGTGGATGCTACAGCCAAGTGTGATGGCTTTGTGGATGCTGCAGCCAAGTGTGATGGCTTGGTGGATGCTGCAGCCAAGTGTGATGGCTTGGTGGATGCTGCAGGCAAGTGTGACACTCACAATTATTACCTGACTAAAACAGAAAAAGTCCAGTTTATATGAATAAAAATCCAGGTCGAATACTTATATATATGTATGTATATATATATATATATATATATATATATATATATATATATATATATATATATATATATATATATATATATATATATATATATATATATATATATATATATGTATATATATATACATATATATATATATATATATATATATATATATATATATATATATATATATATATATATATATATATATATATGTATATATATATACACACATATATATATATATATATATATATATATATATATATATATATATATATATATATATATATATATATATATATATATATATATGTATATATATATTCAATAAGATCACAGTAAACATGTGATTTCAGAATATGCAAAACAACCACTCTGAAAGAATAGAGAAATTCCAAGCGGTGGAACCCCGGAATTCGTACTTAATCCGTTCCAGAGGGTCGGTCTAAATCCGAAACGTTCGAAAACCGAAGTAATATTTCCCATAAGAAATAATGCAAATAAATTTAATCCTTTGCAGACACCCAAAAACACTGAAAAAAGTACGTTTTTTAGAGAATAACTAAAAATTTATATACAGAAAACGGGGAGAAATAAATATAAAGCATAATTGAAATGGATAAATGAACATTTAAATCACTATATTACATACCTTTATTGAAGACTCTTTACGTGTATGGCAGAAGGTGAGGAGGTTTGGAAGGGGAATCTTCCTCCATAAGGACTTCAGGTATCAAAGCACTGTCTGGGGTTACTTCCCTTCTTTGTCTTTTACTTGGCACTGGACTCCTGTCTCACTGAAAATCTGACCAGAGAGCTCTGTTTCTGGCGTCTCTTTAAGACTGACTTAAAATGGGACAAGGTATTGTCACTGAACATGTTGCAGATACAGCTTGTATCAGCTTGGTAAGGGTGATAATTTTTCCACAGAAGTTTGGACCTCATTCCACTTTGCACTAAAGCAATATACTCAGCTGTAGTCTGTTGCTGTTCCAGATGAAGGTCTTGCAACTCTTCAGTGGTTAGCTCTTCCCTGTGGTCGTTCACCAACTCCTCCACATCCTGGGCACTCACATCCAACCCCCATGGACTTCCCCAAAGTTACAATAGATTCCACAACAGGCATAGGGTCGTCAGGGTCAACCTCAAACCATTCAAAATCTTTGTCGAGGACACATTCTGGCCACAATTTTCTCCAAGCAGAGGTAAAAGTCCTGGAAGTAACTCCCTGCCAAGCCTTACCTATGAGGGTTATGTGAAGTGATTCCTCCAGAACTCTCTTAGGGTCAATTCACTGTCCAAGGTCACTTCAAAGCACCTTTGAAACATTGCTTTCGTGTAGAGTTTTTTGAAGGTAGAAATGACCTGCTGGTCCATGGGCTGAGTGAGAGGAGTGGTGTTAGGAGACAAGAACTTCACTGTTATAAAACTGAGGTCCCTAAACAATTGGTCTTCCAAGTCTGTAGGACGAGCAAGAGCATTACCAGGAGGCACTTGAATTGCAATTTATTTTCCAAGATGTATTTTTTCACACTTTGGCCAAACACTTCATGGACCCAGTCAATGCAAATTTGCCTCTTGACCCATGCCTTATTATTAGCTTTCCGCAACACACACAATTTAGTCTTGATGACATTGTTTTTCTTGAACACTCGGGGAATTTTAGGGTGATACACCAGTATAGGCTTCACTTTGAAATCCCCACTAACGTTACCACGGAACAAAAGAGTTAGCCTATCCTGAAGGAAAGGCTAACTCTTGTGTCCTTGCAGTGCCTTTTCCTCCTGCATGATGTAGGTCCTCTTTGGCATTTTCTACCAAAAGAGGCGTGTTTCGTCACAAGTGAACACTTCTTGTGAGAGGAATCCTTCAGCCTCTACGTACTCCTTGAATTCATGAACGAATTCTTCAGCCGCGCGTTTGTCTGAACCTGCAGCTTCACCATGCCTTTCAACACTGTGCATGCCACTAAGCTTCTTGAATCTGTCGAACCAGCGTCTGCTGGCCTTAAATTCACTAACAGCAGCACTCGTTCCAGGCGACCCACATGCAACTTCCTTGCCTTTTCTCAAATGATCGACTCCATTAACTGTCGTTGATCCAGACTAACAACAACTTCTCCACATTTTCCATTGTTTGTGATCTCTGTTTCGTTAGCATATTTACCCCTTTTGCAACTTTAACTTCCTTGATTTCTACTTTCTCTGCTAGGATGGAACACTTTGTTGATTTTGACTTCCCATACATCCTGGCAAGCTCGGCTAAATGTACGCCACTTTCATATTTTTCTGCAATCTCTTTCTTGAATTCTATCGTGTTTCTCACCTTCTTTACCAAAAGGCTGGAACTAGGAACTTTCTTTGGGCCCATGGTGGCTCATTTCACAGTTGCACTCAATAGATAAGCACAAAAAACAATGGATTATTACCAAATGTTTTGGAGGAATGTGTAAAGTAATGTTTACTCGACCAGTGATAGAGCAGACTGAGACATAGCATATGTCCTGGGCGGGTGGACGGGTATCAAATGTACGATATTCAGTGCGTACGAAATCCGGGATTCCACTGTATATATATATATATATATATATATATATATATATATATATATATATATATATATATATATATATATATATATATATATATATATATATAGCAACGCTGCAACTAGCCAAGGACTTGAACCCATGTCGTTTTGGCTCTCCTCATGGTGAGCGAAAATCTCATGTCACTCTAACCCACAGGACCACCAAATCCTACAAGAATCAAGCACCCAGCAGAGCTAGGTGTTTTACCCTGAACCGAGACCATACAGTGATGTGGGTGCCACTGAGCTAATTTCATTCTACTCCCAGTTTGGTGTACTAGCCTGCACGAGCAGTATTTTATATTGTTGTAACCACGAACGAATGGTATTTAATCAATAAGAACATTGCTACTAGCCAAGGACACTCGCTGGTTCAACTTATCCTACACTGACACTCACTAGTTCAGCTTATCCTACACTGAGACTCACTGGTTCAACTTATTGTCCTAACTAAACCTAATGAAACACCACTGCATCCCACTGACACAGCTAACAAGATAAACGACTTCTTCTCAACCATAGGTTTTAATCTCGCCAATAAAATCCCACGTACCAATGCCCATGCCGGGGACTATCTAGCTGGGAATTTCCCAAATTCCTTCTATCTTGCTCCAACTGAGCCCACGGAAGTCACCGAGATTATAAAGTCACTTAAAAATAACTCAGGGAATCTGTCTCATATCCCACCATTATTGAACAACAGAGCGGCCCATGTCCTCTCGCATGCTATCTCATTACTTTTTAACAAGTCACTAGAAACTAGCACCTTCCCGAAACTACTCAAGACGGCAAGGGTTACACCAATACATAAAGGTGGTGACCCTACAGATTTAAACAACTATAGGCCAATATCAAACTTACCATTACTATCCAAAATCTTTGAGAAACTCGTGCACAGGAGACTATATTCATTTATAACAGCACAAAACATACTCACCCCCTGCCAATTTGGATTCAGGAAAAATAAAAGCACTAACGATGCAATCATAAAAATGCTAGATCTGCTTTACACAGCATTGGAAAATAAGGAATATCCACTAGGAATTTTTATTGACCTAAGAAAAGCTTTTGACACAGTAGACCACGGCATCCTACTCCACAAACTTGACAATTATGGTATAAGAGACCATGCGCTTGCATATTTCAAATCTTACCTTACTAATAGGTATCAGTATGTCACCATTAAAGACACAGCATCAACAACATAGCCACTTGATACTGGAGTTCTGCAGGGAAGTGTCCTTGGTCCCCTGCTCTTCCTCATATACATCAATGATCTTCCAAACGTATCTCAACACCTGAACCCCATTCTCTTTGCAGACGACACGACTTATGTCATCTCTCGCCCTAATCTTGCCACCCTCACCACCATTGTTAATGAGGAGCTGATCAAAATATCGACTTGGATGACAGCCAATAAACTTACGCTTAACATTGACAAAACCTACTACATTATGTTTGGTAGCAGAGCAGGAGATAAGCAAATTAACATTAAGATCGACAACACTCTAATTGCCAGGCATAATGAGGGCAAATTCCTTGGCCTATACCTCGACAACATCCTGAACTTCAGCACCCATATCCAACACATAACCAAAAAAGTATCCAAAACGGTTGGGATCCTCTCCAAGATACGATACTACGTGCCGCAAACTGCCCTTCTCACACTATACCATTCACTTATATATCCATACCTCACCTATGCTATCTGTGCTTGGGGTTCAACTGCAGCAACACACCTAAAGCCAATAATAACCCAACAAAAAGCCGCAGTAAGAATAATCACTAAATCCCATCCCTGGCAACACCCCCCCCCCACTCTTCATAGATCTAAACTTACTCCTGTTCAGTATATCCACACTTACTACTGTGCAATCTACATCTACAGGACCTTAAATTCCAATATTAACCTTGACCTAAAACGCTTTCTTGATAGTTGTGACAGAACCCACAGGCACAACACCAGACACAAACATCTCTATGACATTCCCCTTGTCCGACTAAATCTTTACAAAAATTCAATGTATGTCAAAGGCCCTAAAATCTGGAACACCCTACCTGAAAATTCTAAAACTGCAGACACATTCATCACCTTCAAAACTACCATCAGAAAACATCTTATCTCCCTGATACACCCTGTCAACTAATTACACGAATACCACCTGGTGGTTAACACTTACACTCACTCACCCATTTGACCATAAACAGAAATATCAATCTCAATCTCAAAATAATGAATCTTAACTAGTCATAAGTTGGCCTGTGATACTCCAATACTGAAGCTATGTATAGTGCCAAAACAAAAGCATTCACATTGCTAAACTCACAAACTAGTATTTAGTCACTTAGCCATAATACCAACTTACCTCATAATTTTGTAATATTTTAAACTTAAGATTTAATTTAAGTCTGCCCGAAATGCCTAGCCATGCTAGGTGTTCTAGTGGTACACTCTGTAATTATTATTTTACTACATGTAAACCACACAATAACCAAATTCTGTAAACTCAGCATTGTAATCCTTATAGAGAATAAACTTTGAATTTGAATTTGAATTTGAATCCTACACTGACACTCACTGTTTCAACTTATCCTACACTGAGACTCACTGGTTCAACTTATCCTACATTGACACCCCCTGGTGCAGCTCGTCAACACTGACACCCACTGGTTCAACTCATCCAACACTGACACCAACTGGTTCAGCTCATCAACACTGATATCCACTGGTTCAACTCATCAACACTGACATCCAATGGTTCAATTCATCAACACTGACACTCACTGGTACAACTCATCCAACACTGACACCCATTGGCTCAACTCATCCAACACTGACACCCAATGGTTCAGCTCATCAACACTGACACTCGCTGGTTCAACTCATCCTAGTAACTGTAACCTGTATGTTCACTTGTACTTTGACACCCTGCATGTTCACCTTGTACTCTGACACCCTGCATGTTTACCTTATACTCTGACACTCAACTCTGGTGTGGTATAATTAAATTCTTCACTGGTTTAAATCCTGACATAATGAAGACTGACTCAGCACATTGTGTCTAAGGGGAGTGAAGGGTAGATGGAGTAAAAAAGTGAGAGGTAATGGGGAGGGAAGGGAAGGTAGATGAAGGACGGAGAGTTTGTGGGTAAGGAAGGGAAAATGGAGAGAATATGGAAGAGAGACGATTGGAAGAGGAGAAAATGGATATTTCGTTAATAACTTCGGTCAAACTCTTGTTCCTGATTGCTTACCCGCCTTTGATGAGGGAACGGAGGGAAGAGGAAGAGAGGAGCGAGGAAGAATGGGGAAGGATGGAGCGAGAAGGAATGGGGGAGGATGGGAGACGGGATAGGAGGGGAAAGGGAATGTGTTGTGGAAGTTGTTTGTGTGAGGTATCTTGCTTCAACTGGAGCCACACTTGTGGTACAGAAGCTGCCTTCTTGCTCTCCACCATGTGGAACCATGTGTGGAACCATGTGTGGAACCATGTGTGGAACCATGTGTGGAACCATGTGTGGAACCATGTGTGGAACCATGTGTGGAATTATGTGTGGAACCATGTGTAGAACTATGTGTGGAACCATGTGTGGAACCATGTGTGGAACCATGTGCGGAATTATGTGTAGAACCATGTGTAGAACCATGTGTAGAACCATGTGTGGAACCATGTGTGGAACCATGTGTAGAACCATGTGTAGAACCATGTGTAGAACCATGTGTAGAACCATGTGTGGAACCATGTGTGGAACCATGTGTGGAACCATGTGTAGAACCATGTGTAGAACCATGTGTAGAACCATGTGTAGAACCATGTGTAGAACCATGTGTGGAACCACATCTCTCCGTTGTTGTAGCAGTAGTTGAAACCACGGACCCGTCTAGGCGAGGATAAAGATGGGAGGTGGCAGGCAATCCAGGAAAGTGGTACACACTGAAGACGAAGGTTCCCTTGTACCTTGAACAAAGTTTTGCAGTCTCTGCTGTCTAGCAGACGCAAGATTCTCCCAAGGGCTGCTAGGGTCTTGGCTGCCTACCTTGCAAGATTTACTGCATGATTCTTCATAGACATTTGGGAGTCATATTTCGCTCTTAAGATATTTACTTAATTCATGGGTCTAACAATCTTCCATTAATTTTACCAGAGCTCCTGTATTAACCTGCCATCATTTTTCCCTTGGAAGATATAGCTGTAACCTTGTGACTGATGTACCTGAGAGCAGCTGGTATTTCCTATCTTGCATACGTAAATGTTAAAGATTCTGGGATGGGTTTCTGGGATGTCAACAACAACTTTATCTCTCTTAACTACAGCGCAATATACAGTTATGGGATTAACTGATATGAATAAATTAATTTATAGAAAGTCCCGTGTTATGAAGAGCATTTCTGGGAGCCTTAAAATTACCTTATAACTACTGAAAAAAAATATTTAAGTTAATTAGACTGATATAGTTTGCAATTATTGACATTTTATCAGGCAATTTGGCTCATGATTTATGATATTGTGAGTTGTTATATACCAGTTTGATAATATATTTGTTTGGCTATTACATATGTTGAACCTGGAGTTTACCTGGAGAGAGTACCGGGGGTCAACGCCCCCGCGGCCCGATCAGCTGGGATGCTGATGATATATTGGGTTTTATCATAATTAATCTAAGCAGAGCTTAGGTCAAATTTATGAAGCATTTTTAAACTATATTTTCGATGTAATTGTTAATGTGGAAACTTTCAAGAACATTTGGAGGGAAGTTCATAATTCCAGAAGCCTTTATTTGCTTGGAGTTCCTGTGTAAGTTGAATGATATGCTTGATATATCAGACAGACGCTTCTTTCTTATATTGCATCAACGTGTTGTGTTGCTGTTATGCAGAAGTCACAGAACCTGACTGAACATCATTCTAAGTGAACTGTATATTAAAAATAAACATTCGTAAGTGTGAATTTCTTCAGAGAGAGAGAGATAGAGGAAGCCTTGATTGCCACTAAGGTATTCACTAACTTAAGCAACAGAGTTTGTGAGTTTGCAGCAATACGACGGGGAGATTCACTAGTTCTTGTCATTTTAATGGCTTTGATTTTATCTATTCTGCATGAGTCCAGTTATTGTGAGCGTTTACAGGATCATTAATATTGCCCTGTATTTCTTAGAACCTGCTGGTAATACAGTTGTGTACATGTATGTCTTAGAACCTGCTGGTAATACAGTTGTGTACATGTATGTCTTAGAACCTGCTGGTAATACAGTTGTGTACATGTATGTCTTAGAACCTGCTGGTAATACAGTTGTGTACATGTATGTCTTAGAACCTGCTGGTAATACAGTTGTGTACATGTATGTCTTAGAACCTGCTGGTAATACAGTTGTGTACATGTATTTCTTAGAACCTGCTGGTAATACAGTTGTGTACATGTATGTCTTAGAACCTGCTGGAAATACACTTGTGTACATGTATGTCTTAGAACCTGCTGGTAATACAGTTGTGTACATGTATGTCTTAGAACCTGCTGGTAATACACTTGTGTACATGTATGTCTTAGAACCTGCTGGTAATACAGTTGTGTACATGTATTTCTTAGAACCTGCTGGTAATACACTTGTGTACATGTATGTCTTAGAACCTGCTGGTAATACACTTGTGTACATGTATGTCTTAGAACCTGCTGGTAATACACTTGTGTACATGTATGTCTTAGAACCTGCTGGTAATACACTTGTGTACATGTATTTCTTAGAACCTGCTGGTAATACACTTGTGTACATGTATGTCTTAGAACCTGCTGGTAATACAGTTGTGTACATGTATTTCTTAAAACCTGCTGGTAATACAGTTGTGTACATGTATGTCTTAGAACCTGCTGGTAATACACTTGTGTACATGTATGTCTTAGAACCTGCTGGTAATACAGTTGTGTACATGTATTTCTTAGAACCTCCTGGTAATACACTTGTGTACATGTAATTATTAGAACCTACTGGTAATACAGTTGTGTACATGTAATTATTAGAACCTGCTGGTAATACAGTTGTGTACATGTATGTCTTAGAACCTGCTGGTAATACAGTTGTGTACATGTAATTATTAGAACCTGCTGGTGATACAGTTGTGTACATGTAATTATTAGAACCTGCTGGTGATACAGTTGTGTACATGTAATTATTAGAACCTGCTGGTGATACAGTTGTGTACATGTAATTATTAGAACCTGCTGGTAATACAGTTGTGTACATGTATGTCTTTACAAACATGTCTGTCTTGCTGGTACTTTGATACTAAAGTCCATTCAGTTTTGTGTCTCTCAGGAACAATTACACGAGGATGATGTTGTTAACCAAGGACTGTATAGCCAGGGCTGTCACCTTATATATTTTTAGGGACAATGTTTGTTATGAAGTCATAGAAATTTTTCAAGGAATATCTTGACAATATTGAATTGTCTTATCATAAAAGTAATCACAGAAACTTCGTCGTGGGGAGTAATTGTGATATTATAGGTGGAAATAAATGGTATAAAATACCGACACAATGGAAATATAAACACATATGCAGTATAATGTGATCTTGTTTGTGACTTGAAAAAGCCCACTGTGTGGGCGAAACGTAGTCAATAAAGGATCACATTATACTGCATATGTGTTTACATTTCCATCGATATTATAGGTATTAACTGGTTATTTGTTAAGGTGATAACAACGAAGATTGGGTAATGATCAGTTGTTTTGTCAGTCATTATCACAACTTTCAGAAACGTTTTGCCAGTCATTACGACAGCTTTCAGAAAATTTGTTTTGTTAGTCATAATCAGGGAATCCGTGTCGAGAAGACAACCGCAAGTCATGGTACGTGACGAAGTTTCAGAGTGGGCACCTGTGACGAGCGGGGTTCCGCAGGAGTTAGTCTTAGGACCGGTGCAGTTTCCGGTGAATGTGAATGTCATGATAGAAGGAATAGTCTCAGAAGTGTCCCTGTTTGCAGATGATGTGGATCTGGACAGGCTGCTGGCCTGGTCCGGAAACTGGCTCCTGCAGTTCAACCCCAACAAGTGCAGAGTTATGAAGACTGGGAAAGGACAAAGAAGACCGCAGAGGAAGTACAGTCTACTAGGCCAGAGACTACAAACCTCACTCAAGGAGAAGGATCTTGGGGTGTGTATAACAGGAATCGTTCAGGTCCCTGTACACCGTGTATGTAAGGCCTATATTGGAATATGCAACACCAGTCTGGAACCCATACCTAGCCAAGCACGTAAGGAAATTAGAGAAAGTGCAAAGGTTTGCAACGAGACTAGTCCCTGAGGTAAGTGACATGTTCTACGAGGAGAGGTTAAGGCAAATCGACCTGACGACACTGAAGGACAGGAGAGATAGGTGGGGATATGATACCGACATAAGATACTGACAAGACTCGACAAGGTGGACAAAGACAGGATGTTCCAGAGATGGGACACGGCAACAAAGGGTCAGAGTTGGAAGGTGAAGACTCAGATGAATCAAAAGGATGTTAGGAAGTATTTATTCAGTCACAGAGTTTTCAGGAAGTGGAATAGTCTGGTGACCATCATGAGTGGTAACCAGCACCCGTGGGCCTCTGGTGACCATCATGAGTGGTAACCAGCACCCGGGGGCCTCTGGTGACCATCAAGAGTGGTAACAAGCACCCGTGGGCCTCTGGCGACAATAATGAGTGGTAACCAGCACCCGTGGGCCTCTGGTGACCATCATGAGTGATAACCAGCACCCGTGGGCCTCTGGTGACCATCATGAGTGGTAACCAGCACCCGTGGGCCTCTGGTGACCATCATGAGTGGTAACCAGCACCCGTGGGCCTCTGGTGACCATCATGAGTGGTAACCAGCACCCGTGGACCTCTGGTGACCATCATGAGTGGTAACCAGCACCCGTGGGCCTCTGGTGACCATCAAGAGTGGTAACCAGCACCAGTGGGCCTCTGGTGACCATCATGAGTGGTAACCAGCACCCGTGGGCCTCTGGTGACAATCATGAGTGGTAACCAGCACCCGTGGACCTCTGGTGACCATCATGAGCGGTAGCCAGCACCCGTGGGCCTCTGGTGACCATCATGAGTGGTAACCAGCACCCGTGGGCCTCTGGTGACCATCAAGAGTGGTAACCAGCACCAGTGGGCCTCTGGTGACCATCATGAGTGGTAACCAGCACCCGTGGGCCTCTGGTGACCATCATGAGTGGTAATCAGCACCCGTGGACCTCTGGTGACCATCATGAGCGGTAGCCAGCACCCGTGGGTCTCTGGTGACCATCATGAGTGGTAACCAGCACCCGTGGGCCTCTGGTGACCATCATGAGTGGTAACCAGCACCCGGGGGCCTGTGGCGACCATCAAGAGTGGTAACCAGCACCCGTGGGCCTCTGGTGACCATCATGAGTGGTAACCAGCACCCGTGGGCCTCTGGTGACCATCATGAGTGGTAACCAGCACCCGGGGCCTGCGGCGACCATCAAGAGTGGTAACCAGCACCCGGGGGCCTCTGGCGACCATCATGAGTGGTAACCAGCACCCGTGGGCCTATGGTGACCATCATGAGTGGTAACCAGCACCCGTGGGCCTCTGGTGACCATCATGAGTGGTAACAAGCACCCGGGGCCTGTGGCGACCATCAAGAGTGGTAACCAGCACCCGGGGGCCTCTGGCGACCATCATGAGTGGTAACCAGCACCCGTGGGTCTCTGGTGGCCATCATGAGTGGTAACCAGCACCGGGGGCCTCTGGTGACCATCATGAGTGGTAACCAGCACCCGTGGGTCTCTGGCGACCATCATGAGTGGTAACCAGCACCCGGGGGCCTCTGGTGGCCATCATGAGTGGTAACCAGCACCCGTGGGTCTCTGGCGACCATCAAGAGTGGTAACCAGCACCCGTGGGCCTCTGGCGACCATCATGAGTGGTAACCAGCACCCGGGGGCTTCTGGTGGCCATCATGAGAGGTAACCAGCACCCGGAGGCCTCTGGTGGCCATCATGAGTGGTAACCATCACCCGGGGGTCTCTGGCGACCATCATGAGTGGTAACCAGCACCCGGGGGCCTTTGCCGACCATCAAGAGTGGTAACCAGCACCCGGGGGCCTCTGGTGGCCATCATGAGTGGTAACCAGCACCCGTGGGTCTCTGGCGACCATCAAGAGTGGTAACCAGCACCCGGGGGCCTCTGGTGGCCATCATGAGTGGTAACCAGCACCCGTGGGTCTCTGGCGACCATCAAGAGTGGTAACCAGCACCCGGGGGCCTCTGGTAGCCATCATGTGTGGTAACCAGCACCCGTGGGTCTCTGGCGACCATCAAGAGTGGTAACCAGCACCCGGGGGCCTCTGGCGACCACCATGAGTGGTAACAAGCACCCGGGGGCCTCTGGAGCCCATCATGAGTGGTAACCATCACCCGGGGGTCTCTGGCGACCATCAAGAGTGGTAACCAGCACCCGGGGGCCTCTGGTGACCATCATGAGCGGTAGTCAGCTCCCGGGGGCCTCTGACGTCCATCATGAGAGGTAGTCAGCACCCGGGGGCATCTGGCGACTATCATGAGTGGTAGCCAGCACCAGGGGGCCTCTGGTGACCATCATGAGTGGTAACCAGCACCCGGGGGCCTCTGGCGACCATCAAGAGTGGTAACCAGCACCCGCGGGCCTATGGTGACCATCATGAGTGATAACCAGACCCAGGGGCCTCTGGCGACCATCAAGAGTGTTAACCAGCACCCGGGAGCCTCTGGCGACCATCATGAGTGGTACCCAGCACCCGGGGGCCTCTGGTGACCATCAAGAGTGGTAACCAGCACCCGGGGGCCTCTGCTGACCATCAAGAGTGGTAACCAGCACCAGGGGGCCTCTGGCGACCATCAAGAGTGGTAACCAGCACCCGGGGGCCTCTGGTGACCATCATGAGTGGTAACCAGCACCCGGGGGCCTCTGGCGACCATCAAGAGTGGTAACCAGTACTCGGGGGCCTCTGGCGACCATCATGAGTGGTAGCCAGCACCCGGGGGCCTCTGGCGACCATCGTGAGTGGTAACCAGCACCCGGGGGCCTCTGGCGACCATCAAGAGTGGTAACAAGCACCCGGGGGCCTCTGGCGACCATCATGAATGGTAGCCAGCACCCGGGGGCCTCTGCCGACCATCAAGAGTGGTAACCAGCACCCGGGGGCCTCTGGCGACCATCAAGAGTGTTAACCAGCACACGGGGGCCTCTGGCGACCATCATGAGTGGTAGCCAGCACCCGGGGGCCTCTGGCGACCATCGTGAGTGGTAACCAGCACCCGGGGGCCTCTGGCGACCATCAAGAGTGGTAACCAGCACCTGTGGGCCTCTGGCGACCATCAAGAGTGGTAGCCAGCACCCGGGGGCCTCTGGCGACCATCGTGAGTGGTAACCAGCACCCGGGGGCCTCTGGCGACCATCAAGAGTGGTAACCAGCACCCGGGGGCCTCTGGCGACCATCATGAATGGTAGCCAGCACCCGGGGGCCTCTGCCGACCATCAAGAGTGGTAACAAGCACCCGGTGGCCTCTGGCGACCATCAAGAGTGGTAACCAGCACCCGTGGGCCTCTGGCGACCATCATGAGTGGTAACCAGCACCCAGGGGCCTCTGGCGACCATCAAGAGTGGTAACCAGCACCCGGGGGACTCTGCTGACCATCAAGAGTGGTAACCAGCACCCGAGGGCCTCTGGCGACCATCAAGAGTGGTAACCAGCACCCGTGGGCCTCTGGCGGCCATCAAGAGTGGTAACCAGCACCCGGGGGCCTCTGGTGACCATCATGAGCGGTAGTCAGCTCCCGGGGGCCTCTGACGACCATCATGAGAGGTAGTCAGCACCCGGGGGCATCTGGCGACTATCATGAGTGGTAGCCAGCACCAGGGGGCCTCTGGTGACCATCATGAGTGGTAACCAGCACCCGGGGGCCTCTGGCGACCATCAAGAGTGGTAACCAGCACCCGCGGGCCTCTGGTGACCATCATGAGTGATAACCAGACCCAGGGGCCTCTGGCGACCATCAAGAGTGTTAACCAGCACCCGGGGGCCTCTGGCGACCATCATGAGTGGTAACCAGCACCCAGGGGCCTCTGGCGACCATCAAGAGTGGTAACCAGCACTCGGGAGCCTCTGGCGACCATCATGAGTGGTAACCAGCACCCAGGGGCCTCTGGCGACCATCAAGAGTGGTAACCAGCACCCGGGGGCCTCTGCTGACCATCAAGAGTGGTAACCAGCACCAGGGGGCCTCTGGCGACCATCAAGAGTGGTAACCAGCACCCGGGGGCCTCTGGCGACCATCATGAATGGTAGCCAGCACCCGGGGGCCTCTGCCGACCATCAAGAGTGGTAACCAGCACCCGGGGGCCTCTGGCGACCATCAAGAGTGGTAACCAGCACCCGTGGGCCTCTGGCGACCATCATGAGTGGTAGCCAGCACCCGGGGGCCTCTGGCGACCATCGTGAGTGGTAACCAGCACCCGGGGGCCTCTGGCGACCATCAAGAGTGGTAACCAGCACCCGTGGGCCTCTGGCGACCATCATGAGTGGTAGCCAGCACCCGGGGGCCTCTGGCGACCATCGTGAGTGGTAACCAGCACCCGGGGGCCTCTGGCGACCATCAAGAGTGGTAACCAGCACCCGGGGGCCTCTGGCGACCATCATGAATGGTAGCCAGCACCCGGGGGCCTCTGCCGACCATCAAGAGTGGTAACCAGCACCCGGGGGCCTCTGGCGACCATCAAGAGTGGTAACCAGCACCCGTGGGCCTCTGGCGACCATCATGAGTGGTAACCAGCACCCAGGGGCCTCTGGCGACCATCAAGAGTGTTAACCAGCACCCGGGGGCCTCTGGCGACCATCATGAGTGGTAACCAGCACCCAGGGGCCTCTGGCGACCATCAAGAGTGGTAACCAGCACCCGGGGGTCTCTGCTGACCATCAAGAGTGGTAACCAGCACCCGGGGGCCTCTGGCGACCATCAAGAGTGGTAACCAGCACCCGTGGGCCTCTGGCGGCCATCAAGAGTGGTAACCAGCACCCAGGGGCCTCTGGCGACCATCAAGAGTGGTAACCAGCACCCGGGGGCCTCTGGCGACCATCAAGAGTGGCAACCAGCACCCGAGGGCCTCTGGCGACCATCAAGAGTGGTAACCAGCACCCGGGGGCCTCTGGCGACCATCATGAATGGTAGCCAGCACCCGGGGGCCTCTGGTGGCTATCATGAGTGGTAACCAGCACCCTGGGGCCTCTGGCGACCATCATGAGTGGTAGCCAGCACCCGGGGGCCTCTGGCGACCATCATGAGTGGTAACCAGCACCCGGGGGCCTCTGGCGACCATCATGAGTGGTAGCCAGCACCCGGGGGCCTCTGGCGACCATCATGAGTGGTAACCAGCACCCGGGGGCCTCTGGCGACCATCATGAGTGGTAACCAGCACCCGGAGGCCTCTGGTGACCATCATGAGTGGTAACCAGCACCCGTGGGCCTCTGGTGACCATCATGAGTGGTAACCAGCACCCGTGGGTCTCTGGTGACCATCATGAGTGGTAACCAGCACCCGGGGGCCTCTGGTGACCATCATGAGTGGTAACCAGCACCCGTGGGCCTCTTGCGACCATCATGAGTGGTAACCAGCACCCGGGGGTCTCTGGTGACCATCATGAGTGGTAACCAGCACCCGGGGGCCTCTGGTGACCATCATGAGTGGTAACCAGCACCCGGGGGTCTCTGGTGACCATCATGAGTGGTAACCAGCACCCGGGGGCCTCTGGCGACCATCATGAGTGGTAACCAGCACCCGGGGGTCTCTGGTGACCATCATGAGTGGTAACCAGCACCCGGGGGCCTCTGGCGACCATCATGAGTGGTAACCAGCACCCGGGGGCCTCTGGTGACCATCATGAGTGGTAACCAGCACCCGGGGGCCTCTGGTGACCATCATGAGTGGTAACCAGCACCCGGGGGTCTCTGGTGACCATCATGAGTGGTAACCAGCACCCGGGGGTCTCTGGTGACCATCATGAGTGGTAACCAGCACCCGGGGGCCTCTGGTGACCATCATGAGTGGTAACCAGCACCCGGAGGCCTCTGGTGACCATCATGAGTGGCAACCAGCACCCGGAGGCCTCTGGTGACCATCATGAGTGGTAACCAGCACCCGGTGGCCCCTGGCGACCATCATGAGTGGTAACCAGCACCCGGGGGCCTCTGGCGACCATCATGAGTGGTAGCCAGCACCCGGGGGCCTCTGGCGACCATCATGAGTGGTAACCAGCACCCGGGGGCCTCTGGTGACCATCATGAGTGGTCAACAGAGAGAGAGAGAGAGAGAGAAGAAGAAGACGAAGAAGAAGAAGAAGAAGAAAAAGAAGAATTTATATCATACAAGATTGTTAAAGGTATGTCAAAATATATATTTAATTGCCTCAATCAACAGAGGAAACCAGAGTCCATCATCAACAGAGGAAACCAGAGTCCATCATCAACAGAGGAAACCAGAGTCCATCATCAACAGAGGAAACCAGAGTCCATCATCAACAGAGGAAACCAGAGTCCATCATCAACAGAGGAAACCAGAGTCCATCATCAACAGAGGAAACCAGAGACCATCATCAACAGAGGAAACCAGAGTCCATCATCAACAGAGGAAACCAGAGTCCATCATCAACAGAGGAAACCAGAGTCCATCATCAACAGAGGAAACCAGAGTCCATCATCAACAGAGGAAACCAGATTCTATCATCAACAGAGGAAACCAGATTCTATCATCAACAGAGGAAACCAGATTCTATCATCAACAGAGGAAACCAGACTCCATCATCAACAGAGGAAACCAGAGACCATCATCAACAGAGGAAACCAGTGTCCATCATCAACAGAGGAAACCAGATTCTATCATCAACAGAGGAAACCAGAGTCCATCATCAACAGAGGAAACCAGAGTCCATCATCAACAGAGGAAACCAGAGTCCATCATCAACAGAGGAAACCAGAGTCCATCATCAACAGAGGAAACCAGAGTCCATCATCAACAGAGGCCATCATCAACAGAGGCTATCATCAACAGAAACCATCATTAACAGAAGCTTTCATCAACAGAGGCCATCAACAACAGAGGTCACCATCTACAAAGTCCATCATCAACAGAGGCAACCATCAACAGAGGCAACCATCAACAGAGGCTATTATTAACAAAAGCCATCATCAACAGAGGTCACTATCATCAGAGGTCATCATCAACAGAGGCTATAATCAACAGAGGCCGTCATCAACAGAGGTCATCATCAACAGAAGCCACCATGAACAGAGGCCACCATCAACAGAAACCACCATCAACGGAGGCCTCCATCAACAGAGACCATCATCAACAGAGGCCACCACTAACAATGGCTACCATCAACAGAAGCCACCATCAGCAAAGGTCGCCATCAGTAGAGGCCGCCATCAACAGAAGCTTTCATCAACAGAGGCCCGTCATCAAAAGAGCCCATCAACAACAAAAGTCACCATTTACAAAGCCCATCATCAAGAGAGGCCATCATCAACAGAGGGCACCATCAGTAGAGGCTACCATCAAGAGAGACCGCCATCAACAGAGAAAATCAACAAAGGCCACCATCAACAGAGACTACCATCAACAGAGGCTACCATCATTAGAGGCCATCATCAACAGAGGCCTCCATCAACAGAGGCCATCATCAACAGAAGCCATCATCAACAGAGGCCATCATCAACAGAAGCCATCATCAACAGAGGCCATCATCAACAGAAGCCATCATCAACAGAGGCCATCATCAACAGAAGCCATCATCAGCAGAGGCCATCATCAACAGAGACTTCCATCAACATAGGCCATCATCAACAGAAGCCAACATCAACAGAGGTCATTAACAGATGCAATCATCAACAGAGGCTATCATCAACAGAAATCCTCATGCACAGACCACCACCAACATTGGCCATCATCAACGGAGGCCATCATCAACAGAGGCAATCACTAACAGAGGCAATCAACAGAGGCTATCATCAACAGAGGCCATTATCAACATAGGCCATCATTAACAGAGACAACCATCAACAGAGACCACCATCAATGAGGCCACCATCAACATAGACGACCGTCAACAGAGGCCACCATTAACAGGGTCCATCATCAACAGAGTCCTTCATCAGCAGACACCATCATCAACAGAGGCCATCATCAACAGAGGCCACCATCAACAGAGGCCACCATCAACAGAGGCCTACATCAACAGAGGCCTACATCAACAGAGTACATCAACAAAGGCCATCATCAGCAGAGGCCACCATCAACCGAGGCCATCATCAGCATAGGCCACCATCAACAGAGCCATCATCAGCAGACGCCATCACCAACAGACGCCATCATCAACATAGACCATCATCAACAGAGACCATCATAAACAGAGGACATCATCAACAGAGGCCGTCTTCAAAAGAGGCCATCATGAACAGAGACCATCATGAACAGAGGCCATCATCAACAGAGGCCACCATGTACAGAGGCCACCATCAACAGACACCATCATCAACAGACACCACCATTAACAGAGGCCATCATCAACAGAGACCATCATCAACAGAGGCCACCATCAACAGAAGTCACTATCCAGAGAGAACACGGGAAGTCATCATCACCAGAAACATCAAATTCTGGCTATAGCGAACACTACTAGATTTACTAATTAGCACATTACTTAGGCTTGAATTGCCCACTGGGAGCAATGAGCACAGTGCCTTGTTGTAGGTTATTAAGGGACAAGCTCACAGTGCCTTGTTGTAGGTTATTAAGGGTCAAGTTCACAGTGCCTTGTTGTAGGTTATTAAGGGTCAAGTTCACAGTGCCTTGTTGTAGGTTATTAAGGGTCAAGCTCACAGTGCCTTGTTGTAGGTTATTAAGGGTCAAGTTCACAGTGCCTTGTTGTAGGTTATTAAGGGACAAGCTCACAGTGCCTTGTTGTAGGTTATTAAGGTACAAGTTCACAGTACCTTGTTGTAGGTTATTAAGGTACAAGTTCACAGTACCTTGTTGTAGGTTATTAAGGTACAAGTTCACAGTACCTTGTTGTAGGTTATTAAGGGACAAGTTCACAGTACCTTGTTGTAGGTTATTAAGGTACAAGTTCACAGTACCTTGTTGTAGGTTATTAAGGTACAAGCTCACAGTACCTTGTTGTAGGTTATTAAGGGACAAGTTCACAGTACCTTGTTGTAGGTTATTAAGGTACAAGTTCACAGTGCCTTGTTGTAGGTTATTAAGGGACAAGTTCACAGTGCCTTGTTGTAGGTTATTAAGGGACAAGTTCACAGTACCTTGTTGTAGGTTATTAAGGTACAAGTTCACAGTGCCTTGTTGTAGGTTATTAAGGGACAAGCTCACAGTGCCTTGTTGTAGGTTATTAAGGTACAAGTTCACAGTACCTTGTTGTAGGTTATTAAGGTACAAGCTCACAGTGCCTTGTTGTAGGTTATTAAGGTACAAGCTCACAGTGCCTTGTTGTAGGTTATTAAGGTACAAGCTCACAGTGCCTTGTTGTAGGTTATTAAGGAACAAGCTCACAGTGCCTTGTTGTAGGTTATTAAGGTACAAGCTCACAGTGCCTTGTTGTAGGTTATTAAGGTAAAAGCTCACAGTGCCTTGTTGTAGGTTATTAAGGGACAAGCTCACAGTGCCTTGCTGTAGGTTATTAAGGGAAAAGCTCAAAGTGCCTTGTTGTAGGTTATTAAGGGACAAGTTCACAGTGCCTTGTTGTAGGTTATTAAGGGACAAGCTCACAGTGCCTTGTTGTAGGTTATTAAGGGAAAAGCTCACAGTGCCTTGTTGTAGGTTATTAAGGGACAAGCTCACAGTGCCTTGTTGTAGGTTATTAAGGGACAAGCTCACAGTGCCTTGTTGTAGGTTATTAAGGGACAAGCTCACAGTGCCTTGTTGTAGGTTATTAAGGGACAAGTTCACAGTACCTTGTTGTAGGTTATTAAGGGACAAGCTCACAGTGCCTTGTTGTAGGTTATTAAGGGACAAGCTCACAGTGCCTTGTTGTAGGTTATTAAGGGACAAGCTCACAGTGCCTTGTTGTAGGTTATTAAGGGACAAGCTCACAGTGCCTTGCTGTAGGTTATTAAGGGACAAGCTCACAGTGCCTTGTTGTAGGTTATTAAGGGACAAGCTCACAGTGCCTTGTTGTAGGTTATTAAGGGACAAGCTCACAGTGCCTTGCTGTAGGTTATTAAGGGAAAAGCTCACAGTGCCTTGTTGTAGGTTATTAAGGGACAAGTTCACAGTGCCTTGTTGTAGGTTATTAAGGGACAAGCTCACAGTGCCTTGTTGTAGGTTATTAAGGGAAAAGCTCACAGTGCCTTGTTGTAGGTTATTAAGGGACAAGCTCACAGTGCCTTGTTGTAGGTTATTAAGGGACAAGCTCACAGTGCCTTGTTGTAGGTTATTAAGGGAAAAGCTCACAGTGCCTTGTTGTAGGTTATTAAGGGACAAGCTCACAGTGCCTTGTTGTAGGTTATTAAGGGAAAAGCTCACAGTGTCTTGTTGTAGGTTATTAAGGGACAAGTTCACAGTGCCTTGTTGTAGGTTATTAAGGGAAAAGCTCACAGTGCCTTGTTGTAGGTTATTAAGGGACAAGCTCACAGTGCCTTGCTGTAGGTTATTAAGGGAAAAGCTCACAGTGCCTTGTTGTAGGTTATTAAGGGACAAGCTCACAGTGCCTTGTTGTAGGTTATTAAGGTACAAGCTCACAGTACCTTGTTGTAGGTTATTAAGGTACCTTGTTGTAGGTTATTAAGGTACAAGTTCACAGTGCCTTGTTGTAGGTTATTAAGGTACAAGCTCACAGTGCCTTGTTGTAGGTTATTAAGGTAAAAGCTCACAGTGCCTTGTTGTAGGTTATTAAGGGACAAGTTCACAGTGCCTTGTTGTAGGTTATTAAGGGACAAGTTCACAGTGCCTTGTTGTAGGTTATTAAGGGACAAGTTCACAGTGCCTTGTTGTAGGTTATTAAGGGACAAGCTCACAGTACCTTGTTGTAGGTTATTAAGGGAGAAGCTCACAGTGCCTTGTTGTAGGTTATTAAGGGAGAAGCTCACAGTGCCTTGTTGTAGGTTATTAAGGGAGAAGCTCACAGTGCCTTGTTGTAGGTTATTAAGGGAAAAGCTCACACCTCTACAACACATTTGCCATCAAAGATTTGTTAAGTTATACCATGAATTAAGGAGAGATCCTGGACTTCACCTTTCGAAGCAGAAATCAAATAGCATTTATTGTGGAGGCAGATTACAGTGGTGAAGTGACCGTGTTACTTGAAGACGGGGAACTTACGTGTCTCTTAACTAGGTAAAATAACCGAACCTGGATAATTAGTCGGGCACAATGAAAAGAGCTTGAAGGTCTGAGAAACAGGGTACCTTGGAGGCAGGGCATAGGAGAGTACAGGGAGGTAGGGTATTTTGGAGGCAGGGCATGGAAGAGTACAGGGGAGGTAGGGTACCTTGGAGGCAGGGCATAGAAGAGTACAGGGGAGGTAGGGTACCTTTGAGGCAAGGCATGGAAGAGTACAGGGGCGGTAGGGTACCTTGGAGGCAGAGCATGGAAGAATACAGGGGAGGTAGGGTACCTTGGAGGCAGAGCATGGAAGAATACAGGGGAGGTAGGGTACCTTGGAGGCAGGGCATAGAAGAGTACAGGGGAGGTAGGGTACCTTGGAGGCAGGGCATAGAAGAGTACAGGGGAGGTAGGGTACCTTTGAGGCAAGGCATGGAAGAGTACAGGGGCGGTAGGGTACCTTGGAGGCAGGACATAGAATAGTACACGGAAGGTAGGGTACCTTGGAGGCAGGGCATGGAAGAGTACAGGGGAGGTAGGGTACCTTGGAGGCAGGGCATAGAAGAGTACAGGGGAGGTAGGGGTAGGTAGGGTACCTTGGAGGCATGGCATGGAAGAGTACAGAGGAGGTAGGGTACCTTGGAGGCAGAGCGTGGAAAAATACAGGGGAGGTAGGGTACCTTGGAGGCAGTTCATAGAAGAGTAAGGGGAGGTAGGGTACCTTGGAGGCAGGGCATGGAAGAGTACAGGGGAGGTAGGGTACCTTGGAGGCAGGGCATAGAAGAGTACAGGGGAGGTAGGGGTAGGTAGGGTACCTTGGAGGCATGGCATGGAAGAGTACAGAGGAGGTAGAGTACCTTGGAGGCAGAGCGTGGAAAAATACAGGGGAGGTAGGGTACCTTGGAGGCAGTTCATAGAAGAGTAAGGGGAGGTAGGGTACCTTGGAGGCAGGGCATGGAAGAGTACAGGGGTGGTAGGGTACCTTGGAGGCAGGACATAGAATAGTACAGGGGAGGTAGGATACCTTGGAGGCAGGGCATGGAAGAGCACAGGCGAGGTAGGGTACCTTGGAGGCAGGACATAGAATAGTACAGGGGAGGTAGGGTACCTTGGAGGCAGGGCATGGAAGAGTACAGGGGAGGTAGAGTACCTTGGAGGCAGGGCATGGAAGAGTACAGGGGAGGTAGGGTACCTTGGAGGCAGGGCATGGAAGAGTACAGGGGAGGTAGGGTACCTTGGAGGCAGGACATAGAAGAGTACAGGGGAGGTAGGGTACCTTGGAGGCAGGACATAGAAGAGTACAGGGGAGGTAGGGTACCTTGGAGGCAGGACATAGAAGAGTACAGGGGAGGTAGGGTACCTTGGAGGCAGGACATAGAAGAGTACAGGGGAGGTAGGGGTAGGTAGGGTACCTTGGAGGCAGGGCATGGAAGAGTACAGGGGAGGTAGGGTACCTTGGAGGCAGAACATGGAAAAATACAGGGGAGGTAGGGTACCTTGGAGGCAGTTCATAGAAGAGTACAGGGGAGGTAGGGTACCTTGGAGGCAGGGCATGGAAGAGCACAGGGGTGGTAGGGTACCTTGGAGGCAGGACATAGAATAGTACAGGGGAGGTAGGATACCTTGGAGGCAGGGCATGGAAGAGCACACGCGAGGTAGGGTACCTTGGAGGCAGGACATAGAATAGTACAGGGGAGGTAGGGTACCTTGTAGGAAGGGCATGGAAGAGTACAGGGGAGGTAGAGTACCTTGGACGCAGGGCATGGAAGAGTACATGGGTGGTAGGGCACCTTGGAGGCAGGGCATGGAAGAGTACAGGGGAGGTAGGGTACCTTGGAGGTAGGGCATGGAAGAGTACAGGGGTGGTAGGGTACCTTGGAGACAGGGCATGGAAGAGTACAGGGGAGGTAGAGTACCTTGGAGGCAGGGCATGGAAGATTACAGGGGACGTAGGGTACCTTGGAGGCAGGGCATGGAAGAGTACATGGGAGGTAAGGTACCTTGGAGGCAAGGCATGGAAGAGTACAGGGGAGGTAGGGTACCTTGGAGGTAGGGCATGGAAGAGTACAGGGGTGGTAGGGTACCTTTGAGGCAGGGCATGGAAGAGTACAAGGGAGGTAGGGTACCTTGGAGGCAAGGCATGGAAGAGTACAGAGGAGGTAGGGTACCTTGTAGGCAGGGCATAGAAGAGTACAGGGGAGGTAGGGGAGGTAGGGTACCTTGGAGGCAGGGCATGTAAGAGTACTGGGGAGGTAGGGTACCTTGGAGGTAGAGCATGGAAGAATACAGGGGAGGTAGGGTACCATGGAGGCAGGACATAGAATAGTACAGGGGAGGTAGGGTACCTTGGAGGCAGGGCATGGAAGAGTACATGGGAGGTAGGGTACTTTGGAGGCAGGGCATGGAAGAGTACATAGGAGGTAGGGTACCTTGGAGGCAGGACATAGAATAGTACAGGGGAGGTAGGGTACCTTGGAGGCAGGGCATGGAAGAGTACAGGGGAGGTAGGGTAACTTGGAGGCAGGGGATGGAAGAGTACAGGGGAGGTAGGGTACCTTGGAGGCAAAGCATGGAAGAGTACTGGGGAGGTAGGGTACTTTGGAGGCAGGGCATGGAAGAGTACAGGGGAGGTAGGTCTCAGTAGTAGTAACCAGTTACCAGTAACCAGTGTACCAGTAGATGACTCACTACCAACCGTCTCTGCCTGAGTCACTGTCTGTATTCATATTGTGCTGACCACAGCAGTATTCATAGACCCCCTCACATATGGGTACTGTGGGCGGTCAGTTATACGAGAGTGAGCAAGGAGGCAGGCCGGCTGTTTGGGCGCTACCCACATTATCCGTAATTATACGTACTTCCAGCCTACGTGAGTATTACTTTACCCTATCCACGTGTTCGAACCCCACATGATAAATGGTGGCACCAGTGTGGAGCGTGGAAATTAAGCTTTTTAAGGGTATTTCAAGAGGTTAGAAGACTGTTTGTGAGTAGCCGGCGGGTCAAAGGTGAACCGTCTCACCCATCTCAAGCTACTCGCTCCCCTCACAACCTCCACCTCCAGCCTGCAAGCCTGTTGCAGCCGTTTCAAGCTTCCTGGCTTAGTTCGTGTGCTAATTGCTTCAATCTCCGAGGGGTTGACCCGGATTTTGCAATTAAGCCAGTCAGTAAGCCAGACTGTGGAAGTGAACGCCAGTCAGCCCAAACAGCCTGGGGGGAGTCATACACTCCACCGAGTTTGTTCATTCCTCCAGTAAGAAAGAACCGATCCCTTGTGTTCTGGTGTGATTCGATTCCTGCTCCAGGAAGATCTTATTCTTACTGTGAAGCCACCAGCACCCATTAGTGACTTTGTAATGAGCCAAGAATTAGTAATTCCACAGTCACTAGTGATTGTAGCTGTATCTTTTGTAGATAATCGTTCAGACTGTCCTCAGTCAAGGCATGTGTTAGCCATTGCAGAGGAATTCGATCCTCCCAGAGATGATAACCATTCTGCATATGTCAATCTTACCCTAGCAGAGTTGGGGTTAAATGTAAATAACCTGTATAGATGAATAATTACAGTATCAACTTATCAGTATTCAAGAAATTTTTTTTTTGTGTTCACGTTCTCTTCGAGTTCTGAGAGTTAACAGTCTAGATTTGAGTGCACCGAATCTGCCTTTCTGTTAAACACTCTTTCTTTGTATATATTCCTTCCTCAGAATCCGTAGATCACATGAATACAGATCGATCGATCAAATTTTTTTTATCACTTCCACTGTGTAATCCCAATGTTGAGTTTCATTCAATGAGTTTTGCTATATTATACCTTGTATTGCATTACAGTTTCAGTTACGTAAGCTTCCATTCCAATGTTCTACTTATGTATGTTATAATGTTTAATTGTTGTGTACTTTGACATTGTATAGAATCAGCCCAAGCCGTATACCTGCCATCTCTAGTTTGTATTAGTTGTATGTCGGGACGACATACGTTAGCGTCGCCGAGCTCTCAGTAGTAGTAACCAGTTACCAGTAACCAGTGTACCAGTAGATGACTCACTACCAACCGTCTCTGCCTGAGTCACTGTCTGTATTCATATTGTGCTGACCACAGCAGTATTCAAAGACCCCCTCACATATGGGTACTGTGGGCGGTCAGTTATACGAGAGTGAGCAAGGAGGCAGGCCGGCTGTTTGGGCGCTACCCACATTATCCGTAATTATACGTACTTCCAGCCTACGTGAGTATTACTTTACCCTATCCACGTGTTCGAACCCCACATGATATAGGGAACCTTGGAGGAAGGACGTAGAATAGTACAGGGGAGGTAGGGTACCTTGGAGGCAGGGCATGGAAGAGTACAGGGGAGGTAGGGTACCTTGGAGGCAAGACATGGAAGAGTACAGGGGAGGTAGGGTACCTTGGAGGCAAAGCATGGAAGAGTACAGGGGAGGTAGGGTACCTTGGAGGCAGGACATAGAAGAGTACAGGGGAGGTAGGGTACCTTGGAGGCAAAGCATGGAAGAGTACAGGGGAGGTAGGGTACCTTGGAGGCAGGACATAGAAGAGTACAGAGTAGGTAGAGTACTCGCTGAGTACGTGGGATGAGGAGGGTCGGGGAGAGTGCTGTTAACTCAAGCAAATATTAACATAATCAATCAGTGAGGTCGCTGCTTCACTCAACACACTCATACAATCTTTCACTCGACTCACTACAAGTCACATATTTTTCACTAGTAAAATCGTAAGGTCTGAAAGTTTAAATCATTTGTAATTTTGCTTACTATAATCTTTAATTAGAAGATAGAGAATACATTTTTTATCTAGTAAATTATAATATTTATATAGGTAATTAGATGCAATAAGATCATATATGTTTACACATATATACATGTGCACATATGTGTGTACACATGATCTGAATTTTCTTTCATCTCTAAGGCAAAGTGGAAAAGAATCCTTCCTCCGTAAGCCATGCGTGTCGTAAGAGGAGACTAAAATGAAGGGAGCAATGGGCTAGTAACCTCTTTTCTTGTACAAATTACTAAAAATGAAAAGAAAAATTGATATAGGTGGATGTTTGAATGTGCGTGGATGTTGTGCAGATGATAAGAAAGAGATGATTGCTGATGTTATTAATGAAAAGATGTTGGATATCCTGGCTCTAAGTGAAACAAA
The DNA here is from genome assembly GCF_038502225.1 of Cherax quadricarinatus. Lineage (NCBI taxonomy): Eukaryota > Metazoa > Arthropoda > Malacostraca > Decapoda > Parastacidae > Cherax > Cherax quadricarinatus. The sequence continues at coordinate 32,181,338 of NC_091329.1, read as the reverse complement.
GCTGAAGGGGGAAGGTGAGTTACAGTGAGGAGAAAAAGTGGGAATAGGTCAGGAGTATTTTAGAGAGTTAGAGCTAAAAAAGGGGAAGAAATAATGTTAAAGGATCAGATACTGAAGGAGAGGGAAATGAATAAATTCAAGGATTATGTGGATTAAAATAAGGGTCAGATGGAAAAAGTGATTATAATAAGTGTTTATGCACCTGGGGAAGAAAGAAGCGTAGAGTAGAGAGAGAGAGAGAGAGAGAGAGAGAGAGAGAGAGAGAGAGAGAGAGAGAGAGATAAAAAAAAGAGAAAGAGAGAAATTTTGGTAGATGTGAAGCGAATGTTTGAGAAGTTTTGAATCAAGTGAGAGAGTAGTTGTGGTGGGGGCCATGAATGCTGTAGTAGAGGGAACGGTTATAGACGGTGTGGTAGGTAAGTTTGGGGTGCCAAGTGTGAATGATAATAATGGGGGACCTTTGAACTTTATATAGAAAGCTGTTTGGTAATAGGAAATACACACTTTATGAAGAAAAGAATAATTATACAACACACGTAACGACAGTAGTTTGTTGGACTATGTATTGGTAGATAAAACACAGTTGAGTAGACTTCTTCATATTCTTGTTTATAGAGGATCCAGAGATATATCAAATACTTTTTCAATTGTAACTACATCGGGGGAATGTTATTTCTCCTGCCGAGTCTTTCACGGCACATATAAGCACGATAAGGAACCTAAATTACTGGGAACGGTTGAAGGTCCTTGATCTCTATTCCCTGGAATGCAGGCGAGAGAGCTACATGATAATATACACTTGGAAGGACCTGGAGGGATTGTCACCAAACCTGCACACGAAAATCACTCCCTATGAAAGCGAAAGATTCGGTAGGAGATGCAACATTCACCCAATGAAAAGCAGGGGCGCCATGAGTTCATCTACCTCCCAGCCTAAATAAGGGAGATTACCAATAGAACCCTGGCTGTCTTCAAGAAAGCACTGGACAGGCACCTAAAGTCAGTACCTAACCAATCAATCTGTGGTTCGTATGTCAGCTTGCATGCAGCCAGTAGTAACAGCCTGGTTGATCAGACCCCTGATCCACCATGAGGCCTGGTCTTAGACCGAGCAGCGGGAGCGTTGACCCCCTAAACCCTCTCCAGGTAAACTCCAGGTAACAATGAGAGTAAAAGCTGGATGGGATACAAGAAGAATGGCATCAGTGAGCAAGAGAGAGATGAAGGTTTATGAACTGAAGGAGGAGGCAGTGAGGGTAAGATATAAACAACTATTGGAAGAAAGATGAGTTAGTGAGAGTTTAGGGAATCAGGCTGAAGAGGTATGAGGTAAATTCACGAATGTAGTGTTAGAGTGTTCAGCAGAAGTTTGTGGTTACAAGAAGGTGGGTGCAGGAGGGAAGAAGAGCAATTAGTAGAATGATATAAAGAGAGTAGTAAGAAAGAAAAAGTTGTCGTAGGAGAGGTTTTTACAAAGTAGAAGTGAAGTAAGGAGGAAGGAGAATATGGGGAGAAAAAGAGAGGTTAAGAGAGTAGTGAAGAAATGTAAAAGGAGAGCAAATGAGAAAGTAGGTGAGATGTTATCAAAGAATAAAAAAAAGTTTTGGAGTGAGATTAATATGTTGAGAAAACCTAAGGAACGAATAGATATGATGGTTAAAAATGGAAGAGGAAACTTATTAGATGTAGAGTTGGAAGTATCAGGAAGATGGAGGAAATATTCTAGGAGAACTGTTAAATACTGATGAAGATAGGGAAATTGTGATTTCATGCATTGGGCAAGGAGGTATAACATCTTATAGGAAGGAGGAAGAAGAAGTCATTGAAAATTAAGTAGTTGCTAAAATTTTCTCTTATACATTTAATTTTTTTTTCATTTACGTTAATATAAAAATTAATAATTTTGTACCAAAAGAACCTTAGAAAACTTACCTAACCTTATTATAACAAGCACTGTTTAATTTAGCCTAATCTATGTATTTTGTACAAAGTTACAATAATTTAATAACAAACACAATGAAGCACATTTTTTCATTAGATTCAGAATAATTTTTCCGACATTACTGCATACACAAATTTTTGCTTTCCAAAATCGGCCGTTTTCTGCCGAATTAGCAGAAAGAAAATTTGTTAATGCCATAAATCTGCCCATTTGAATCTGAGCTTAACAAAAAATATATAATTAATTTTAAATATTTAATTAATTTAAAATGGCCTGTGATATATAGCAGAATTCTCCCCCCCAAAAATCGCTAGTTTAAGTGAATTTAGGTGATTTTTTCGATTTAACATGGGTCAAAAAAAAAAAAAAGTCTTGATATCACTGCCAATAAACAAAAAAATCATTCTGTAAAAGATTTTTGGGGGAAAACTTCAGTTTTTAAGGGAATTCCTCCGATTCGGCAAGTTGGGCATATTAGTGACATATACGTGTAGCGGCATCCATGATGTAGAGGCGGCAATTATAGTAGCGATCGTGTCAGGACGATCAATGTTACTGAAACTGACCTCACCTTACTTGTTAATGATGCTCACACACACACACACACACACACACACACACACACACACACACATCGCTAATGAGGAGAATTAAATCAGATGAGGATTAGGCAGGACTACAACGAGACCTAGACAGGCTGGACACCTGGTCCAGCAAGTGGCTCCTCGATTTTAGCTCCACCAAATGCAAAGTCATGAAGATCGGGAAAGGGCAAAGAAGACCGTAGACAGAGTATAGGCTAGGTGGTCAAAGATTGCAAACCTCACTCAAGGAAAAGTATCTTTTGGTGTGTATAACACCGAGCACATCTGAGGCACACATCAACCAAATAACTGTTGCACCATATTGGAGCCTAGCAAACTTAAGAATAGCATTCCGACATCTCAATATGGAATAGTTCAAGACCCTGTACACCATGTATGTCAGGCCTATATTGGAGTATGCAGCACCAGTTTGGAACCCACACCTAGCCAAGCACATAAGGAAATTAGGGAAAGTGCAAAGGTTTGCAACAAAATTAGTCCCGAAACTCAGGGGAAATCGACCTGACGACACTGGAGGAGAGAAGGGACAGGGGGGATAAGATAACGACATACATGTATATAACACTGAGAGGAATTGACAAGGTGGGAAGAGACAGGATGTTCCAGAGATGGAACACAGCAACAAGGGGACACAGTTGGAAGTTGAAGACTCAGATGAATCACAGGAATGTTAGGAAGTATTTCTTCAGTCAAGGAGTTGTCAGGAAGTGGAACAGCCTGGGAAGTGATGTAGTGGAGGCAGAATCCATACATAGCTTTAAGAAGAGGTATGATAAAACTCAAGGAGCAGGAAGAGTGACCTACTAGTGACCAGTGAAGAGGCGGAGCCAGGAGCTATGAGTCGGCCCCTGCAACCACAATTCTATGTCTGAAGAAATATTTCCTAACATCCCAGTGATTTATCTGAGTTTTCAACTTACAGTTGTGACCCCTTGTTGCTGTGTCACATCTCTGGAACATTTTGTCCCTATCCACCTTGCTAATTTCTCTCTGTATTTTGTCATTATCATGTCTCCCCTGACTCTCCTGTCCTCCAGTGTAGTCAGGTCGATTTCCCTTAACCTCTCCTCGTAGGACATACGCCTTAGCTCCGGGACTAACCTTGTTATAAACCCTTGCACTGTCTCTAATTTCCTGACGTTCTTGACCAGGTGTAGGTTCCGAACTGGTGCTGCATACTCCAATATGGGCCTGACGTACACGGTGTACAGAGTATTGAACGATTCCTTACTCAGATGTCGGAACTCTATTGTTAGGTTTATTAGGCGCCCATATGCTGCAACAGTTATTTGGTTGATGTGCACCTCAGGAGATGTGCTCGGTGTTATACTCTCCACCATAAATATTGTCGATATCCCTTATGCCGATATTTTGGCACATCTCTAATATATATATTATTGCTATTATTATTCTTATTATTATTAACACACTGGCCAATTCCCACCAAGGCAGGGTGGCCCGAAAAAGAAAAACTTTCACCATCATTCACTCCATCACTGTCTTGCCAGAAGGGTGCTTTACACTACAGTTTTTAAACTGCAACATTAACACCCTCCTTCAGAGTGCAGGCACTGTACTTCCCATCTCCAGGACTCAAGTCCGGCCTGCCGGTTTCCCTGAACCCCTTCATAAATGTTACTTTGCTCACACTCCAACAGCACGTTAAGTATTAAAAACCATTTGTCTCCATTCACTCCCATCAAACACGCTCATGCATGCCTGCTGGAAGTCCAAGCCCCTTGCACACAAAACCTCTTTTACCCCCTCCCTCCCTCCCTCCAACCTTTCCTAGGCCGACCCCTACCCCGCCTTCCTTCCGTTACAGACTGATACACTCTTGAAGTCATCTTGAAGACATCTCCACTGCCTCCAGCCTTCTCCTCGCTGCAACATTCATCACCCATGCTTCACACCCATATTAGAACGTTGGTAAAACTATACTCTCATACATTCCCCACTTTGCCTCCAAGGACAAAGTTCTTTGTCTCCACAGACTCCTAAGTGCACCACTCACCCTTTTCCCCTCATCAGTTCTATGATTCACCTCATCTTTCATAGATTCATCCGCTGACACATCCACTCCCAAATATCTGAATACATTCACCTCCTCCATACTCTCACCCTCCAATCTGATATCCAATCTTTCATCACCTAATCTTTTTGTTATCCTCAAAACCTTACTCTTTCCTGTATTCACTTTTAATATTCCTCTTTTACATACCATACCAAATTCATCCACCAACCTCTGCAACTTCTCTTCAGAATCTCCCAAGAGCACAGTGTCATCAGCAAAGAGCAACTGTGACAACTCCCACTTTATGTGTGATTCTTTATCTTTTAACTCCACACCTCTTGCCAAGACCCTCGCATTTACTTCTCTTACAATCCCACCTATAAATATATTAAACAACCACGGCCTACTTTTACTGGGAAATAATTTCCCTCTTTCCTACATACTCTAACTTGAGCCTCACTATCCTCGTAAAAACTCTTCACTGCTTTCAGTAACCTACCTCCTACACCATACACTTGCAACATCTGCCACATTGCCCCCCTATCCACCCTGTCATACGCCTTTTCCAAATCCATAAATGCCACAAAGACCTCTTTAGCCTTATCTAAATACTGTTCACTTATATGTTTCACTGTAAACACCTGGTCCACACACCCCCTACCTTTCCTAAAGCCTCCTTGTTCATCTGCTATCCTATTCTCCGTCTTACTCTTAATTCTTTCAATAATAACTCTACCATACACTTTACCAAGTGTGTATGTGTGTATATATACATATATATATATATATATATATATATATATATATATATATATATATATATATATATATATATATATATATATATATATATATATATATGTATATATATATATATATATATTCAACAAACCGGCCGTATCCCACCGAGGCAGGGCGGCCCAAAAAGAAAACCGAAAGTTTCTCTTTTTAAATTTAGTAATATATACAGGAGAAGAGGTTACTAGCCCCTTGCTTCCGGCATTTTAGTCGCCTCTTACAACACGCATGGCTTATGGAGGAAGAATTCTGTTCCACTTCCCCATGGAGATAAGAGGAAATAAACAAGAATAAGAACTAGCAAGAAAATAGAAGAAAACCCAGAGAGGTGTGTATATATGTGCTTGTACATGTATGTGTAGTGTGACCTAAGTGTAAGTAGAAGTAGCAAGACATACCTGAAACCTTGCATGTTTATGAGACAGAAAAATGGACACCAGCAATCCTACAATTATGTAAAACAATTACAGGCTTTCGTTTTACACTCACTGGCAGGACGGTAGTACCTCCCTGGGCGGTTGTTGTCTACCAACCTACTACCACAGGATGGTAGCACCTCCCTGGGTGGTTGCTGTCTACCAACCTACTACCACAAGATGGTAGCACCTCCCTGGTTGGTTGTTGTCTACCAACCTACTACCACAGGATGGTAGTACCTCCCTGGGTGGTTGCTGTCTACCAACCTACTACCACAGGATGGTAGCACCTCCCTGGGTGGTTGCTGTCTACCAACCTACTACCACAGGATGGGAGTACCTCCCTGGGTGGTTGTTGTCTACCAACCTACTACCACAGGATAGTAGTACCTCCCAGGGTGGTTGCTGTCTACCAACCTACTACCACAGGATGCTAGTACCTCCCTGGTTGGTTGTTGTCTACCAGCCTACTACCACAGGACGGCAGTACTTCCCAGGGTGGTTGCTGTCTACCAACCTACTACCATAGGATGGTAATACCTCCCTGGGTGGTTGCTGTCTACCAACCTACTACCCCAGGACGGTAGTACCTCCCTGGGTGGTTGTTGTCTACCAACCTACTACCACAGGATGGTAGTACCTCCCTGGGTGGTTGCTGTCTACCAACCTACTACCACAGGATGGTAGTACCTCCCTGGGTGGTTGCTGTCTACCAACCTACTACCACAGGATGGTAGTACCTCCCTGGGTGGTTGCTGTCTACCAACCTACTACCACACGATGGTAGTACCTCCCTGGGCGGTTGCTGTCTACCAACCTACTACCACACGATGGTAGTACCTCTCAGGGTGGTTGCTGTCTACCAACCTACTACCACAGGATGGTAGTACCTCCCTGGGTGGTTGCTGTCTACCAACCTACAACCACAGGACGGTAATACCTCCCTGGGTGGTTGCTGTCTACCAACCTACTACCACAGGAAGGTAGTACCTCCCTGGTTGGTTGTTGTCTACCAACCTACTACCACAGGACAGTAGTACCTCCCTGGGTGGTTGCTGTCTACCAACCTACTACCACAGGATGGTTGTACCTCACTGGGTGGTTGCTGTCTACCAACCTACTACCACACGACGGTAGTACCTCCCTGGGTGGTTGCTGTCTACCAACCTACTTCCACAGGATGGTAGTACCTCCCTGGGTGGTTGCTGTCTACCATCCTACTACCACAGGACGGTAATACCTCCCTGGGTGGTTGCTGTCTACCAACCTACTACCACAGGATGGTAGTACCTCCCTGGGTGGTTGCTGTCTACCAACCTACTACCACACGATGGTAGTACCTCCCTGGGTTGTTGCTGTCTACCAACCTACTACCACAGGATGGTAGTACCTCCCTGGGTGGTTGCTGTCTACCAACTTACTACCACAGGACGGTAATACCTCCCTGGTTGGTTGTTGTCTACCAACCTACTACCACAGGACGGTAGTACCTCCCTGGGTGGTTTCTGTCTACCAACCTACTACCACAGGATGGTAGTACCTCCCTGGGTGGTTGCTGTCTACCAGCCTACTACTACAGAACGGTAGTACCTCCCTGGGTGGTTGCTGTCCACCAACCTACTACCACAGGATGGTAGTACCTCCCTGGGTGGTTGCTGTCTACCAACCTACTAACACAGGACGGTAGTACCTCCCTGGGTGGTTTCTGTCTACCAACCTACTACCACAGGACGGTAGTACCTCCCTGGGTGGTTGCTGTCTACAAACCTACTACCACAGGACGGTAGTACCTCCCTGGGTGGTTGCTGTCTAACAACCTACTACCACAGGACGGTAGTACCTCCGTGGGTGGTTGCTGTCTACCAACCTACTACCACAGGACGGTAGTACCTCCCTGGGTGGTTGCTGTCTAACAACCTACTACCACAGGATGGTAGTACCTCCCTGGGCGGTTGCTGTCTACCAACCTACTACCACAGGATGGTAGTACCTCCCTGGGTGGTTGTTGTCTACCAACCTACTACCACACGATGGTAGTACCTCCCTGGGTGGTTGCTGTCTACCAACCTACTACCACACGATGGTAGTACCTCCCTGGGTGGTTGCTGTCTACCAACCTACTACCACAGGATGGTAGTACCTCCCTGGGTGGTTGCTGTCTACCAACCTACTACCACAGGATGGTAGTACCTCCCTGGGTGGTTGCTGTCTACCAACCTACTACCACAGGATGGTAGTACGTCCCTGGGTGGTTGCTGTCTACCAACCTACTACCACAGGATGGTAGTACCTCCCTGGGTGGTTGCTGTCTACCAACCTACTACCACACGATGGTAGTACCTCCCTAGGCGGTTGCTGTCTACCAACATACTACCACACGATGGTAGTACCTCCCAGGGTGTTTGCTGTCTACCAACCTACTACCACAGGATGGTAGTACCTCCCTGGGTGGTTGCTGACTACCAACCTACTACCACAGGACGGTAATACCTCCCTGGGTGGTTGCTGTCTACCAACCTACTGCCACAGGAAGGTAGTACCTCCCTGGTTGGTTGTTGTCTACCAACCTACTTCCACAGGACAGTAGTACCTCCATGGGTGGTTGCTGTCTACCAACCTACTACCACAGGATGGTTGTACCTCCCTGGGTGGTTGCTGTCTACCAACCTACTACCACACGACGGTAGTACCTCCCTGGGTGGTTGCTGTCTACCAACCTACTACCACAGGATGGTAGTACCTCCCTGGGTGGTTGCTGTCTACCAACCTACTACCACAGGACGGTAATACCTCCCTGGGTGGTTGCTGTCTACCAACCTACTACCACAGGACGGTAATACCTCCCTGGGTGGTTGCTGTCTACCAACCTACTACCACAGGATGGTAGTACCTCCCTGGGTGGTTGCTGTCTACCAACTTACTACCACAGGACGGTAATACCTCCCTGGGTGGTTGCTGTCTAACAACCTACTACCACAGGATGGTAGTACCTCCGTGGGTGGTTGCTGTCTACCAATCTACTACCACAGAACGGTAGTTCCTCCCTGGGTGGTTGCTGTCCACCAACCTACTACCACAGGATGGTAGTACCTCCCTGGGTGGTTGCTGTATACCAACCTACTACCACAGGACGGTAGTACCTCCCTGGGTGGTTTCTGTCTACCAACCTACTACCACAGGACGGTAGTACCTCCCTGGGTGGTTGCTGTCTACCAACCTACTACCACAGGACGGTAGTACCTCCCTGGGTGGTTGCTGTCTACCAACATACTACCACAGGACGGTAGTTCCTCCGTGAGCGGTTGCTGTCTACCAACCAACTACCACAGGACGGTAGTAATTCCCTGGGTGGTTGCTGTGTACCAACCTACTACCACAGGATGGTAGTACCTCCCTGTATGGTTGATTTCTACCAACCTACTACCACAGGACGGTAGTACCTCCCTGGGTGGTTGCTGTCCACCAACCTACTACCACCGGATGGTAGTACGTCCCTGGGTGGTTGCTGTCTACCAACCTACTACCAAAGGACGGTAGTACCTCTCTGGGTGGTTGCTGTCTACCAACCTACTACCACAGGACGGTAGTACCTCCCTGGGTGGTTGCTGTCTATCAACCTACTACCACAGGACGGTAGTACCTCCGTGAGCGGTTGCTGTCTGCCAACCTACTACCACAGGGCGGTAGTACCTCCCTGGGTGGTTGCTGTCTACCAACCTACTACCACAGGACGGTAGTACCTCCCTGGGTGGTTGCTGTCTACCAACCTACTACCACAGGATGGTAGTACCTCCCTGGGTGGTTGCTGTCTACCAACCTACTACTACAGAACGGTAGTACCTCCCTGGGTGGTTGCTGTCTACCAGCCTACTACCACAGGATGGTAGTACCTCCCTGGGTGGTTGCTGTCTACCAACCTACTACCACAGGACGGTAGTACCTCCCTGGGTGGTTGCTGTCTACCAACCTACTACCACAGGATGGTAGTACCTCCCTGGGTGGTTGCTGTCTACCAACCTACTACTACAGAACTGTAGTACCTCCCTGGGTGGTTGCTGTCTACCAGCCTACTACCACAGGATGGTAGTACCTCCCTGGGTGGTTGCTGTCTACCAACCTACTACCACAGGACGGTAGTACCTCACTGGGTGGTTGCTGTCTACCAACCTACTACCACAGGACGGTAGTACCTCCCTGGGTGGTTGCTGTCTACCAACCTACTACCACTGGACGGTAGTACCTCCATGGGTGGTTTCTCTCTACCAACCTACTACCACAGGACGGTAGTACCTCCCTGGGTGGTTTTTGTCTACCAACCTACTACCACAGGATGGTAGTACCTCCCTGGGTGGTTGCTGTCTACCAACCTACTACCACAGGATGGTAGTACCTCCCTGGGTGGTTGCTGTCTACCAACCTACTACCACATGACGGTAGTACCTCCCTGGGTGGTTGCTGTCTACCAACCTACTACCACAGGATGGTAGTACCTCCCTGGGTGGTTGCTGTCTACCAACCTACTACCACATGACGGTAGTACCTCCCTGGGTGGTTGCTGTCTACCAACCTACTACCACAGGATGGTAGTACCTCCCTGGGTGGTTGCTGTCTACCAAGCTACTACCACAGGACGGTAGTACCTCCCTGGGTGGTTGCTGTCTACCAACCTACTACCACAGGACGGTAGTACCTCCCTGGGTGGTTTCTGTCTACCAACCTACTACCACAGGATGGTAGTACCTCCCTGGGAGGTTGCTGTCTACCAACCTACTACAACAGGACGGTAGTACCTCCCTGGGTGGTTGCTGTCTACCAACCTACTACCACAGGACGGTAGTACCTCCCTGTGTGGTTGCTGTCTACCAACCTACTACCACAGGATGGTAGTACCTCCCTGGGTGGTTGTTGTCTACCAACCTACTACCACAGGATGGTAGTACCTCCCTGGGTGGTTGCTGTCTACCAACCTACTACCACAGGACGGTAGTACCTCCCTGGGTGGTTGTTGTCTACCAACCTACTACCACAGGATGGTAGTACCTCCCTGGGTGGTTGTTGTCTACCAACCTACTACCACAGGATGGTAGTACCTCCCTGGGTGGTTGCTGTCTACCAACCTACTACCACAGGATGGTAGTACCTCCCTGGGTGGTTGCTGTCTACCAACCTACTACCACAGGACGGTAGTACCTCCCTGGGTGGTTGCTGTCTACCAACCTACTACCACAGGATGGTAGTACCTCCCTGGGTGGTTTTTGTCTACCAACCTACTACCACAGGACGGTAGTACCTCCCTGGGTGGTTGCTGTCTACCAACCTACTACCACAGGATGGTAGTACCTCCCTGGGTGGTTGTTGTCTACCGACATACTACCACAGGACGGTAGTACCTCCCTGGGTGGTTGCTGTCTACCAACCTACTACCACAGGACGGTAGTACCTCCCTGGGTGGTTGCTGTCTACCAACCTACTACCACAGGACGGTAGTTCCTCCCTGGGTAGTTGCTGTCTACCAACCTACTACCACAGGACGGTAGTACCTCCCTGGGTGGTTGCTGTCTACCAACCTACTACCACAGGACGGTAGTACCTCCCTGGGTGGTTGCTGTCTACCAACCTACTACCACAGGACGGTAGTACCTCCGTGGGTGGTTGCTGTCTACCAACCTACTACCACAGGACGGTAGTACCTCCCTGGGTGGTTGCTGTCTACCAACCTACTACCACAGGACGGTAGTACCTCCCTGGGCGGTTACTGTCTACCAACCTACTACCACAGGACGGTAGTACCTCCCTGGGTGGTTGCTGTCTACCAACCTACTACCACAGGATGGTAGTACCTCCCTGGGTGGTTGTTGTCTACCAACCTACTACCACAGGATGGTAGTACCTCCCTGGGTGGTTGCTGTCTACCAACCTACTACCACAGGACGGTAGTACCTCCCTGGGTGGTTGCTGTCTACCAACCTACTACCACAGGATGGTAGTACCTCCCTGGGTGGTTGCTGTCTACCAACCTACTACCACAGGATGGTAGTACCTCCCTGGGTGGTTGTTGTCTACCAACCTACTACCACAGGACGGTAGTACCTCCCTGGGTGGTTGTTGTCTACCAACCTACTACCACAGGACGGTAGTACCTCCCTGGGTGGTTGCTGTCTACCAACCTACTACCACAGGACGGTAGTACCTCCCTGGGTGGTTGTTGTCTACCAACCTACTACCACAGGACGGTAGTACCTCCCTGGGTGGTTGCTGTCTACCAACCTACTACCTTTAATGTATATATCCTTTGTGGAATATGTAAAACTGGTCAATTAGCAAGAACTCATTTAAAATTAAGCCCTTTCTGAAATTTTATCATGTAAGTTCAAAGATATTTTTTTATTTACGCTTATGAAAAAATTATATATGTATATATATATATATATATATACATATATATATACATATATATATACATATATATATATATATATATTTTTTTTTATTACCACACCGGCCGATTCCCACCAAGGCAGGGTGGCCCGAAAAAGAAAAACTTTCACCATCATTCACTCCATCACTGTCTTGCCAGAAGGGTGCTTTACACTACAGTTTTTAAACTGCAACATTAACACCCCTCCTTCAGAGTGCAGGCACTGTACTTCCCATCTCCAGGACTCAAGTCCGGCCTGCCGGTTTCCCTGAATCCCTTCATAAATGTTACTTTGCTCACACTCCAACAGCACGTCAAGTATTAAAAACCATTTGTCTCCATTCACTCCTATCAAACACGCTCACGCATGCCTGCTGGAAGTCCAAGCCCCTCGCACACAAAACCTCCTTTACCCCCTCCCTCCAACCCTTCCTAGGCCGACCCCTACCCCGCCTTCCTTCCACTACAGACTGATACACTCTTGAAGTCATTCTGTTTCGCTCCATTCTCTCTACATGTCCGAACCACCTCAACAACCCTTCCTCAGCCCTCTGGACAACAGTTTTGGTAATCCCGCACCTCCTCCTAACTTCCAAACTACGAATTCTCTGCATTATATTCACACCACACATTGCCCTCAGACATGACATCTCCACTGCCTCCAGCCTTCTCCTCGCTGCAACATTCATCACCCACGCTTCACACCCATATAAGAGTGTTGGTAAAACTATACTCTCATACATTCCCCTCTTTGCCTCCAAGGACAAAGTTCTTTGTCTCCACAGACTCCTAAGTGCACCACTCACTCTTTTTCCCTCATCAATTCTATGATTCACCTCATCTTTCATAGACCCATCCGCTGACACGTCCACTCCCAAATATCTGAATACGTTCTCCTCCTCCATACTCTCTCCCTCCAATCTGATATTCAATCTTTCATCACCTAATCTTTTTGTTATCCTCATAACCTTACTCTTTCCTGTATTCACCTTTAATTTTCTTCTTTTGCACACCCTACCAAATTCATCCACCAATCTCTGCAACTTCTCTTCAGAACCTCCCAAGAGCACAGTGTCATCAGCAAAGAGCAGCTGTGACAACTCCCACTTTGTGTGTGATTCTTTATCTTTTAACTCCACGCCTCTTGCCAAGACCCTCGCATTTACTTCTCTTACAACCCCATCTATAAATATATTAAACAACCACGGTGACATCACACATCCTTGTCTAAGGCCTACTTTTACTGGGAAAAAATTTCCCTCTTTCCTACATACTCTAACTTGAGCCTCACTATCCTCGTAAAAACTCTTCACTGCTTTCAGTAACCTACCTCCTACACCATACACTTGCAACATCTGCCACATTGCCCCCCTATCCACCCTGTCATACGCCTTTTCCAAATCCATAAATGCCACAAAGACCTCTTTAGCCTTATCTAAATACTGTTCACTTATATGTTTCACTGTAAACACCTGGTCCACACACCCCCTACCTTTCCTAAAGCCTCCTTGTTCATCTGCTATCCTATTCTCCGTCTTACTCTTAATTCTTTCAATTATAACTCTACCATACACTTTACCAGGTACACTCAACGGACTTATCCCCCTATAATTTTTGCACTCTCTTTTATCCCCTTTGCCTTTATACAAAGGAACTATGCATGCTCTCTGCCAATCCCTAGGTACCTTACCCTCTTCCATACATTTATTAAATAATTGCACCAACCACTCCAAAACTATATCCCCACCTGCTTTTAACATTTCTATCTTTATCCCATCAATCCCGGCTGCCTTACCCCCTTTCATTTTACCTACTGCCTCACGAACTTCCCCCACACTCACAACTGGCTCTTCCTCACTCCTACAAGATGTTATTCCTCCTTGCCCTATACACGAATATATATATATATATATATATATATATATATATATATATATATATATATATATATATATATATATATATATATATATAATGGGGTCCTCCTCTGGTGTAAATTGTGGGACCCATAGCCTCGGAGAAGTGGATAAAAAGATTTCAAGGAAAAATATTTGGATTTCTTCTTGAAGCCGTTTGAATATTCCACTTCCCCTACCACACCATCTTTTTATATTTTTTTTTTACTAATAGGAATATTTTATTACATAATATGGTACAGAAGATTTAAGAGATACATTATTGATATAAAGGTGGCATATACGGTACATGTTGTTACGTTTGTATCACCGATTATAAGGCGAAAATCTCATCCAGCTCCTCAGAGCTGGGGCGTGTGCCCAAAATACAGCAGGCATTACCCCTTTGAACAGCCGCACTGAGCCGCTGGAACAGAAAACTAGCTGCCCTGGGATCCCTAGTTACCCTGATGAGTCTTTTTCCTAGCTCCTTGAGGAACTTAGAGGCACTCTTTCCCCATGAGCCAAGGGTCTCTGAGCCTATGGGAACAAACATATAATGATGGGCAAGTTCTCCATATTTTCTAGTCTTTTGGGACTCCCTGAAGCTGGCAGCTGCCCCTCCTTCCTCCCTGGTGTATTGGAGATAGGTATCAGCCAAGGTAGATGCACATGTATAGTCCCACACCACCTGCTTCCCATCTGTCCAGGCTTGAAGGGTGATACCATCTGGACGCTTCTGGCTGCCATCAGATCTGCATAGTTGGGGTGGCTCCCTTACTGCTGGGCATCCAGCTGTTGTGAGGCTCCTCTTGATAATGTTATTAACCTCCTCATGTCTTGCAATCTTTCCCTCGGATTTACGGCACACAAGACCATGGTACCCGAATCGGTCTGCTGCTTCACTGCCACAAATACACCTGTGTTCGGCGAGAATAGGGGCGGCAAGTCGAAGGGCAACACAGATGCGGATGGTCTGTGGGTCGAGACGTGTGCCAAGGTTGGAGTTGGGAACAGCCAACAGAAAGTCCCCAGCATGAGGGGCTCTCACTGCCAGGAGGCGGGCTCTATCCTTCCCTGACACACTCTGAAGCATTGTTGAGGCAATATTTTCCACTATTGGACCATCCCAGTGCGTTTGTTTGTAGTTGTTGGGGGGAGCAGGTCTGGTTTCAGAGCCCGTTAGATTATCCCAGATCATTGCTCCGTCAATGAATTTTTGGTCCTGGACTCCTATCTTGTCCCTAAGATGTTCAGGGAGAATCGCTGCAACAAGCTCTCTGGATGCAATACACGAGGACAGAAAAGCAGGTAACGCAATCTGTGATGACTTGCGGACACCAATGCCTCCTAGTCTGACTGGAAGTGTAGCTTGGTTCCACTGCCCGTCTTCTAGAGTAAGGTTAAGTACTTTCGTAAAAATCTGCCTCAGAATACTGTCATATTCGTGCAGTATAGGGTTATCATATGAAGGTGCACATCTTAGGAAATATGTCAACCTGGGCAGACTCAAGCACTTTGTGAGAAGGTACAAGGCATCGTGGGTGTCCAGATTGCCTATTCGTTGTTCCATCCTCCTTAACTCTTCCAATTTCTTCCTGAGAATTGTGTCAATGGCATTGCTTCCCAGAGGTGCTCCTAGCAAGACACAATTTGTGGGGGCAATGACTGCTGCTCCTGGTAGTTTTGATCTCACTGCATTTATCACTTGTTGACTGACTGAGATGATTTCACATTTAGATGGATTCAGGATGAGACCCATTTCCTGTCCCCGTGTCATTACCTGTGTAAGGTCATGTAGGAGGGACTCTTTTGTACCTGCTAGTGTGCCATCATCTAGGAACCAGATGTTTAGCTCGCTGGTCAGTCTGACTGTGATTTCCCTAACTGCTATAAGAAGAGAAATGGTGCAAGAGGATCTCCTTGTTGGACACCCTCCGCTGATGTAATTTCATGCTCTCCAAAGAGAAGCATTGATTCCTTGCTATACCCGGCTGAAACAAAAGGGAAGAGACCAGGGAAATGTTCTTGTACTGCTGCTAATACCACGTCTCTTTTCAGGAGATTGAACGCATTCTTGAAATCTAATTTTACCACTGCATTGTCCTCAGGCAGGTTGTTGATATACGCCCTTGTTGCATGAACCGCTGCTTCACTTCCTTGAGAGACCCCAAAGCCAAGCTGGTTTGGTTGAAGCATCATGGCTGCCTGTGCACGAATACTTCGGACAGCAGCTTTGGATACGAGGCGGCGTAAGGTGTTGCCTACTGCAATTGGCCGAATTCCTCCATCCTTCTTTTTAAGTGCACAAAGTGTTGCACCAAAAAAGAAAGGTCTAATTTCATCAGGGATCAGACCAGCCAAGGAATTGTTGACGAACCTTGTGATCTCTGAAAGCAGTGTCTCTGCAATTTCCCCAATAACTGGATTAACCATTTCCTTTAAATGCTGTGGCCTTATTCCGGTGTAACCCCCAGCAGAGCCAGATGGGAACGACATTATTGCTTAGTAAATGTCTGAGTCTTCCACTATCAATGGTTCCATAGTGGGGACAGAGGTGTTGGACCTGTTGGTGCCACTGGTTTCCCTGGCAGGGTGCTTTCCTCTAAGTGCTTCAGCCGTGTCAGCATCCCTGGGAGCAACTGTATCTTCACTGGTAATAATTCTTATTGCCCCCACTGTGTTGCCCTCTTCAATTTTCTTGCTCACCTGGACTCTGACTTTTTCACTGTCAGTAGAGTGAGTGGGGGTTCTGCCTCTCTATATATATATATATATATATATATATATATATATATATATATATATATATATATATATATATATATATATATATATATATATATATATATATATATATTATTATTATTATTATTGTTGTTACCACGGACTAGCGGTTCTGATCAATAACAACACAAGGATTCGAACTCATGTTGTACTGGCCCACCATTGTGAGACAGAACGTAATGACACATTAACCCTTGGCTAGCGCAGTGTTGTTACTGATCACTCTTTCGTGGTTGAGAATGAGAATGAAATTAGCGTGAAAGCTCCCACACCTCCGTATGTCCTCAGACCAAGAGTAACACACCTAGCTTGGTTGGGTGCTTGGTTCTTCTAAGTTTGGGTGGTCCTGTGGGTTAAGGCTTCATTAGGTTCTCGCTCACAATGGTTGGCCAGTACAACATGGTTTCGAATCCTTGGCTAGTGCAGTGTTATTAATATATATATATATATATATATATATATATATATATATATATATATATATATAAAGGTAGTAAGTAGTAGGATGGTAGACAGCAACCACCCAGGGAGGTACTACCATCCTGTGGTAGTAGGTTGGTAGACAGCAACCACCCAGGGAGGTACTACCATCCTGTGGTAGTAGGTTAGTAGACAGCAACCACCCAGGGAGGTACTACCATCCTGTGGTAGTAGGTTGGTAGACAGCAACCACCCAGGGAGGTACTACCATCCTGTGGTAGTAGGTTGGTAGACAGCAACCACCCAGGGAGGTACTACCGTCCTGTGGTAGTAGGTTGGTAGACAGCAACCACCCAGGGAGGTACTACCATCCTGTGGTAGTAGGTTGGTAGACAGCAACCACCCAGGGAGGTACTACCGTCCTGTGGTAGTAGGATGGTAGACAGCAACCACCCAGGGAGGTGCTACCATCCTGTGGTAGTAGATTGGTAGACAGCAACCGCCCAGGGAGGTACTACCGTCCTGCCAGGTGAGTGTATAACGAAAGGCTGTAATTGTTTTACATGATGGTAGGATTGCTGGTGTCTTTTGACTGTCTCATAAACATGCAAGGTTTCAGGTACGTCTTGCTACTTCTACTTACACTTAGGTCACACTACACATACATGTACAAGCACATATATACACACCCCTCTGGGTTTTCTTCTATTTTCTTTCTAGTTCTTGTTCTTGTTGACTCACGAAATCGTAATGACAAGATTGCAAACAAATCATACCCCGGCCGGGATTGAACCCGCGGTCAGAGAGTCTCAAAACTCCAGACCGTCGCGTTAGCCACTAGACCAGCTAGCCACAATAAGATTCGTCCAACTAGGTATATTTCGACAACATAGGAAGGTTAGCACAGGCACCACTGTGACGGCACTGTTGACGGCAGTGAAGGGACTTGAGCTAGAGTTCGTCACGGCCACGCTAGCTGGAGATTCGTCTGTAAAAACTTGCATTTGTGGTCACAGTGGTGCCTGTGCTAACCTTCCTATGGTGTAGAAATATACCTAGTTGGACGAATCTTATTGTGGCTAGCTGGTCTAGTGGCTAACGCGACGGTCTGGAGTTTTGAGACTCTCTGACCGCGGGTTCAATCCCCGCCCGTGGTATGGCTTGTCTTGTTCTTGTTTATTTCCTCTTATCTCCATGGGGAAGTGGAACAGAATTCTTCCTCCGTAAGCCATGCGTGTTGTAAGAGGCGACTAGAATGCTGGGAGCAAGGGGCTGGTAACCCTTTCTCCTGTATATATTACTAAATGTAAAAGGAGAAACTTTCGTTTTTCCTTTTGGACCGCCCTGCCTCGGTGGGATACTGCCGGTGTGTTGAAAGAAAGAAAGTTATATATATGTAAGGAATTCGCAAGAGCAGGCGAAATATACACAAACACTAATCTCTTGCTGAAGGAGACTCGAACCTACGAACCTTGGAACAAGGTACGCTGTGCCTTACCATTCTCACCACAATGGACCAACACCTTGGTCAAACGTCCAGCTTGAGCTAGACGTTTGATCCAA
Source organism: Cherax quadricarinatus (assembly GCF_038502225.1). Lineage (NCBI taxonomy): Eukaryota > Metazoa > Arthropoda > Malacostraca > Decapoda > Parastacidae > Cherax > Cherax quadricarinatus. The sequence continues at coordinate 32,162,480 of NC_091329.1, read as the reverse complement.
GGCAGCCAGCTTTGTGCATATTTCGCCTGCTCTTGCGAATTCCTTGCATTGTTAAAATCTCTAGTAAGGCTGATGCATGCAGAGGATGAGATGAAAAGCTGTAAGCCTTCTCCCTGAAAGCTGGCTGCCTTGGATCAAACGTCTAGCGCAAGCTGGACGTCAAGGTATTGTCCAGTGTGGTGAGAATGGTGAAGCATTGCGTACCTTGTTCCAAGGTTCGTAGGTTCGAGTCTCCTTCAGCCAGAGATCAGTGTTTATATATATATATATATATATATATAAATATATATATATATATATAAATATATATAAATATATATATATATATATATATATATATAAATATATATATATATATATATATATATATATATATATATATATATATATATATATATATATATACATATATATATATATATATATATATATATATATATATATATACATATATATATATATATATATATATATATATATATATATATATATATATATATATATATATATATATATGGAGATACCACCTCTGAAACTGTGCTGGGGACCCTCATCCTCAGAGAAAGAATAAACTTATTGCTGGGAAAACTCAAGATTCTCACTGGAGTTGTATGAATATTGTCTTCTCCTACCACCCGCAATATTCTATATTCTAGGTAGACTTTATTTAAAGACAGAATACATTAACAAAAATACAGCAGAGAGTAGAACAACATGGACAACTTCTCAGAGCTATAGTTCGAATACTTTGTCCAGCTTCCAGAATGCTGCAGGTATTTTCCCTCTGGATCAGAGGAAGCTGGCCGCTCTGTGGTCCTTGGTTTCTGTGACGAGTTTTTCACTCAGCTCTTTGAGGAACTTTAGAGCACAATTGCCCCATGCTCCAAGGGTCTCCGACCCTATTGGGATGAAGTTATATCAAGGGGGAAGGTCTTCATATTTGCGGATCTTCTGGGTCTCCCTGTGGATGGCAGCTCCACCCCCCTCAGCTTCAGAGTATGGCAAGTATGTGCCTGCCAGTGTGGCGGCAGAGGAGTAGTCCCAGGCAATCTGCTTACCATCCTTCCAGGGTAGCATAGTGGCTCCATCAGGACGCTTTTGACTTCCGTCAGACCTTTGTACTTGGGGTTCCCATTGGGCTGGGCAACGGGCTGTGGCGAGCTTCTCTTGGACTGCAAGAAGGCCTTCGACACAGCTCCTCACAAGAGATTAGTGCAGAAGCTAGAGGATCAGGAGCGAATAACGGGAAGGGCACTGCAGTGGATCAGAGAATAAATACCTAACAGGGAGGCAACAACGAGTCATGGTACGTGATGAGGTATCACAGTGGGCACCTGTGACGAGTGGGGTTCCACAGGGGTCGGTCCAAGGATCAGTGCTATTTTTGGTATACATGAATGACTTATGGAAAGGATAGACTCAGAAGTGCCCTTGTTCACAGATGATGTGAAGTTAATGAGGAGAATTAGATCAAATAAGGAACGGGCAGGACTTCAAGGAGACCTGGACAGGCTGGACAACTGGTCCAGCAACTGGCTTCTCGAATTTAACCCCGCCAAATGCAGCCACGAAGATCGGGGAAGTGCAAAGAAGACCGCAGACAAAGTATAGACTAGGTGGCCAAAGACTGCAAACCTCGCTCAAGGAGAAAGATCTTGGGGTGAGTATAACACCGTGCACGTCTCCAGAAGCACACATCAACCAAATAACTGCTGCAGTATATGGGCACCTGGAAACCTGAGAATAGCGTTCCAAATCCTAAGGAAGGAATCTTTCAAGACACTGTACACCGTGTATGTCAGGCCCATACTGGAGCATGCAGCACCAACTTGGAACCCGCACCGGGTCCAGCACGTCAAGAAATTAGAGAAAGTGCAAAGGTTTGCAATACGGTTAGTGCCAGAGCTAAAGGGAATGAATATCCTACAAGCAAAGGTTAAGGGAAATCGGCCTGACGACACTTGAGGACAGAAGGGTTAGGGAAGGCATGATAGCGACATACAAAATACTGCGTGGAATAGACAAGATGGACAGAGACAGGATGTTCCAGAGAGGGGACACAGAAACAAGGGATCATACCCAGATGAGTCAAAGGGATATTAGGAAGCATTTCTTCAGTCATAGAGTAGACAGGAAGTGGAACAGTCTGGCGAGGGATGTAGTGGAGGCAGGACCCAGACATAGCTTTAAGACGAGGTATAATGAAGCAGGGAGAGAGAGGACCTAGTAGCGCTCGGTGAAGAGGCGGGGCCAAGAGCTAAGTTTCGACCCCTGAAACGACAATTAGGTGTGTGTGCACACACACACACACACAAACATTATATATATATAATGAAGAGAAGTTGCAGAGATTGGTGGATGAATTTGGTAGGGTGTGCAAAAGAAGAAAATTAAAGGTGAATACAGGAAAGAGTAAGGTTATGAGGATAACAAAAAGATTAGGTGATGAAAGATTGGATATCAGATTGGAGGGAGAGAGTATGGAGGAGGTGAATGTATTCAGATATTTGGGAGTGGACGTGTCAGCGGATGGGTCTATGAAAGATGAGGTGAATCATAGAATTGATGAGGGAAAAAGAGTGAGTGGTGCACTTAGGAGTCTGTGGAGACAAAGAACTTTGTCCTTGGAGGCAAAGAGGGGAATGTATGAGAGTATAGTTTTACCAACGCTCTTATATGGGTGTGAAGCATGGGTGATGAATGTTGCAGCGAGGAGAAGGCTGGAGGCAGTGGAGATGTCATGTCTGAGGGCAATGTGTGGTGTGAATATAATGCAGAGAATTCGTAGTTTGGAAGTTAGGAGGAGGTGCGGGATTACCAAAACTGTTGTCCAGAGGGCTGAGGAAGGGTTGTTGAGGTGGTTCGGACATGCAGAGAGAATGGAGCGAAACAGAATGACTTCAAGAGTGTATCAGTCTGTAGTGGAAGGAAGGCGGGGTAGGGGTCGGCCTAGGAAAGGTTGGAGAGAGGGGGTAAAGGAGGTTTTGTGTGCGAGGGGCTTGGACTTCCAGCAGGCATGCGTGAGCGTGTTTGATAGGAGTGAATGGAGAGAAATGGTTTTTAATACTTGACGTAATGTTGGAGTGTGAGCAAAGTAACATTCATGAAGGGATTCAGGGAAACCGGCAGGCCGGACTTGAGTCCTGGAGATGGGAAGTACAGTGCCTGCACTCTGAAGGAGGGGTGTTAATGTTGCAGTTTAAAAACTGTAGTGTAAAGCACCCTTCTGGCAAGACAGTGATGGAGTGAATGATGGTGAAAGTTTTTCTTTTTCGGGCCACCCTGCCTTGGTGGGAATCGGCCAGTGTGATAATAAAAAAATAATAATATATATATATATATATATATATATATATATATATATATATATATATATATATATATATATATATATATATATATATATATATATATATATATATATATATATATATATATATATATATATATATATATACATATTTTATATATATATATATATATATATATATATATATATATATATATATATATATATATATATATATATATATATATATATATACATATACATATATATATATATATATATATATATATATATATATATATATATATATATATATATATATATATATATATATATATATATATATATATATATATATATATATATATATATATATATATATATATATATATATATATATATATATATATATATATATATATATCATTATTCCTATTATACGGGACTTCATTTCTTTCTCTCTCTCTTTCTCTCTTTTTCTCTCTTACCACCTCATTCCAACTCATTCTTCTTGCTTATCCCATTATTTACAGTCTGGGAAGAACCACATGACTGACGTCAGGCGCGTGAGATAACACCGCACCACAACATAAAGTGACGACAATAAACTAAAAACAATCTTAGTGAAGGACTGAGTGTTCATTGTTATTAGTGATGAATAACACTGAGGGACGGAGGATCAAGCCTCCACCACCCCAGCTCTTGAATAACACTGAGGGACGGAGGATCAAGCCTCCACCACCCCAGCTCTTGAATAACACTGAGGGACGGAGGATCAAGCCTCCACCACACCAGCTCTTGAATAACACTGAGGGACGGAGGATCAAGCCTCCACCACCCCAGCTGTTGAATAACACTGAGGGACGGAGGATCAAGCCTCCACCACCCCAGCTGTTGAATAACACTGAGGGACGGAGGATCAAGCCTCCACCACCCCAGCTGTTGAATAACACTGAGGGACGGAGGATCAAGCCTCCACCACACCAGCTCTTGAATAACACTGAGGGACGGAGGATCAAGCCTCCACCACCCCTGGTGTTGAATAACACTGAGGGACGGAGGATCAAGCCTCCACCACCCCTGGTGTTGAATAACACTGAGGGACGGAGGATCAAGCCTCCACCACCCCAGGTGTTGAATAACACTGAGGGACGGAGGATCAAGCCTCCACCACCCCTGGTGTTGAATAACACTGAGGGACGGAGGATCAAGCCTCCACCACCCCTGGTGTTGAATAACACTGAGGGACGGAGGATCAAGCCTCCACCACCCCTGGTGTTGAATAACACTGAGGGACGGAGGATCAAGCCTCCACCACCCCTGGTGTTGAATAACACTGAGGGACGGAGGATCAAGCCTCCACCACCCCTGGTGTTGAATAACACTGAGGGACGGAGGATCAAGCCTCCACCACCCCTGGTGTTGAATAACACTGAGGGACGGAGGATCAAGCCTCCACCACCCCTGGTGTTGAATAACACTGAGGGACGGAGGATCAAGCCTCCACCACCCCTGGTGTTGAATAACACTGAGGGACGGAGGATCAAGCCTCCACCACCCCTGGTGTTGAATAACACTGAGGGACGGAGGATCAAGCCTCCACCACCCCTGGTGTTGAATAACACTGAGGGACGGAGGATCAAGCCTCCACCACCCCAGGTGTTGAATAACACTGAGGGACGGAGGATCAAGTCCACCACCCCTGGTGTTGAATAACACTGAGGGACGGAGGATCAAGCCTCCACCACCCCTGGTGTTGAATAACACTGAGGGACGGAGGATCAAGCCTCCACCACCCCTGGTGTTGAATAACACTGAGGGACGGAGGATCAAGCCTCCACCACCCCTGGTGTTGAATAACACTGAGGGACGGAGGATCAAGCCTCCACCACCCCTGGTGTTGAATAACACTGAGGGACGGAGGATCAAGCCTCCACCACCCCTGGTGTTGAATAACACTGAGGGACGGAGGATCAAGCCTCCACCACCCCTGGTGTTGAATAACACTGAGGGACGGAGGATCAAGCCTCCACCACCCCTGGTGTTGAATAACACTGAGGGACGGAGGATCAAGCCTCCACCACCCCTGGTGTTGAATAACACTGAGGGACGGAGGATCAAGCCTCCACCACCCCTGGTGTTGAATAACACTGAGGGACGGAGGATCAAGCCTCCACCACCCCTGGTGTTGAATAACACTGAGGGACGGAGGATCAAGCCTCCACCACCCCTGGTGTTGAATAACACTGAGGGACGGAGGATCAAGCCTCCACCTCCACCACCCCTGGTGTTGAATAACACCGGAGGATCAAGCCTCCACCACCCCTGGTGTTGAATAACACTGAGGGACGGAGGATCAAGCCTCCACCACCCCTGTTGAATAACACTGAGGGACGGAGGATCAAGCCTCCACCACCCCTGGTGTTGAATAACACTGAATAACACTGAGGGACGGAGGATCAAGCCTCCACCACCCCTGGTGTTGAATAACACTGAGGGACGGAGGATCAAGCCTCCACCACCCCTGGTGTTGAATAACACTGAGGGACGGAGGATCAAGCCTCCACCACCCCTGGTGTTGAATAACACTGAGGGACGGAGGATCAAGCCTCCACCACCCCTGGTGTTGAATAACACTGAGGGACGGAGGATCAAGCCTCCACCACCCCTGGTGTTGAATAACACTGAGGGACGGAGGATCAAGCCTCCACCACCCCTGGTGTTGAATAACACTGAGGGACGGAGGATCAAGCCTCCACCACCCCAGGTGGAATGTTGAAAAACACTGAGGGACGGAGGATCAAGCCTCCACCCTCCCTGGTGTTGAATAACACTGAGGGACGGAGGATCAAGCCTCCACCACCCCTGGTGTTGAATAACACTGAGGGACGGAGGATCAAGCCTCCACCACCCCTGGTGTTGAATAACACTGAGGGACGGAGGATCAAGCCTCCACCACCCCTGGTGTTGAATAACACTGAGGGACGGAGGATCAAGCCTCCACCACCCCTGGTGTTGAATAACACTGAGGGACGGAGGATCAAGCCTCCACCACCCCTGGTGTTGAATAACACTGAGGGACGGAGGATCAAGCCTCCACCACCCCTGGTGTTGAATAACACTGGTGTTGAATAACACTGAGGGACGGAGGATCAAGCCTCCACCACCCCTGGTGTTGAATAACACTGAGGGACGGAGGATCAAGCCTCCACCACCCCTGGTGTTGAATAACACTGAGGGACGGAGGATCAAGCCTCCACCACCCCTGGTGTTGAATAACACTGAGGGACGGAGGATCAAGCCTCCACCACCCCTGGTGTTGAATAACACTGAGGGACGGAGGATCAAGCCTCCACCACGCCTGGTGTTGAATAACACTGAGGGACGGAGGATCAAGCCTCCACCACCCCTGGTGTTGAATAACACTGAGGGACGGAGGATCAAGCCTCCACCACCCCTGGTGTTGAATAACACTGAGGGACGGAGGATCAAGCCTCCACCACCCCTGATCACTGAGGGACGGAGGATCAAGCCTCCACCACCCCTGGTGTTGAATAACACTGAGGGACGGAGGATCAAGCCTCCACCACCCCTGGTGTTGAATAACACTGAGGGACGGAGGATCAAGCCTCCACCACCCCTGGTGTTGAATAACACTGAGGGACGGAGGATCAAGCCTCCACCACCCCTGGTGTTGAATAACACTGAGGGACGGAGGATCAAGCCTCCACCACCCCTGGTGTTGAATAACACTGAGGGACGGAGGATCAAGCCTCCACCACCCCTGGTGTTGAATAACACTGAGGGACGGAGGATCAAGCCTCCACCACCCCTGGTGTTGAATAACACTGAGGGACGGAGGATCAAGCCTCCACCACCCCTGGTGTTGAATAACACTGAGGGACGGAGGATCAAGCCTCCACCACCCCTGGTGTTGAATAACACTGAGGGACGGAGGATCAAGCCTCCACCACCCCTGGTGTTGAATAACACTGAGGGACGGAGGATCAAGCCTCCACCACCCCTGGTGTTGAATAACACTGAGGGACGGAGGATCAAGCCTCCACCACCCCTGGTGTTGAATAACACTGAGGGACGGAGGATCAAGCCTCCACCACCCCTGGTGTTGAATAACACTGAGGGACGGAGGATCAAGCCTCCACCACCCCTGGTGTTGAATAACACTGAGGGACGGAGGATCAAGCCTCCACCACCCCTGGTGTTGAATAACACTGAGGGACGGAGGATCAAGCCTCCACCACCCCTGGTGTTGAATAACACTGAGGGACGGAGGATCAAGCCTCCACCACCCCTGGTGTTGAATAACACTGAGGGACGGAGGATCAAGCCTCCACCACCCCTGGTGTTGAATAACACTGAGGGACGGAGGATCAAGCCTCCACCACCCCTGGTGTTGAATAACACTGAGGGACGGAGGATCAAGCCTCCACCACCCCTGGTGTTGAATAACACTGAGGGACGGAGGATCAAGCCTCCACCACCCCTGGTGTTGAATAACACTGAGGGACGGAGGATCAAGCCTCCACCACCCCTGGTGTTGAATAACACTGAGGGACGGAGGATCAAGCCTCCACCACCCCTGGTGTTGAATAACACTGAGGGACGGAGGATCAAGCCTCCACCACCCAGCTGTTGAATAACACTGAGGGACGGAGGATCAAGCCTCCACCTCCCCTGGTGTTGAATAACACTGAGGGACGGAGGATCAAGCCTCCACCACCCCTCACTGACGGAGGATCAAGCCCCACCACCCCTGGTGTTGAATAACACTGAGGGACGGAGGATCAAGCCTCCACCACCCCTGGTGTTGAATAACACTGAGGGACGGAGGATCAAGCCTCCACCACCCCTGGTGTTGAATAACACTGAGGGACGGAGGATCAAGCCTCCACCACCCCTGGTGTTGAATAACACTGAGGGACGGAGGATCAAGCCTCCACCACCCCTGGTGTTGAATAACACTGAGGGACGGAGGATCAAGCCTCCACCACCCCTGGTGTTGAATAACACTGAGGGACGGAGGATCAAGCCTCCACCACCCCAGCTGTTGAATAACACTGAGGGACGGAGGATCAAGCCTCCACCACCCCTGGTGTTGAATAACACTGAGGGACGGAGGATCAAGCCTCCACCACCCCTGGTGTTGAATAACACTGAGGGACGGAGGATCAAGCCTCCACCACCCCTGGTGTTGAATAACACTGAGGGACGGAGGATCAAGCCTCCACCACCCCTGGTGTTGAATAACACTGAGGGACGGAGGATCAAGCCTCCACCACCCCTGGTGTTGAATAACACTGAGGGACGGAGGATCAAGCCTCCACCACCCCTGGTGTTGAATAACACTGAGGGACGGAGGATCAAGCCTCCACCACCCCTGGTGTTGAATAACACTGAGGGACGGAGGATCAAGCCTCCACCACCCCTGGTGTTGAATAACACTGAGGGACGGAGGATCAAGCCTCCACCACCCCTGGTGTTGAATAACACTGAGGGGCGGAGGATCAAGCCTCCTCCACCCCTGGTGTTGAATAACACTGAGGGACGGAGGATCAAGCCTCCACCACCCCTGGTGTTGAATAACACTGAGGGACGGAGGATCAAGCCTCCACCACCCCTGGTGTTGAATAACACTGAGGGACGGAGGATCAAGCCTCCACCACCCCTGGTGTTGAATAACACTGAGGGACGGAGGATCAAGCCTCCACCACCCCTGGTGTTGAATAACACTGAGGGACGGAGGATCAAGCCTCCACCACCCCTGGTGTTGAATAACACTGAGGGACGGAGGATCAAGCCTCCACCACCCCTGGTGTTGAATAACACTGAGGGACGGAGGATCAAGCCTCCACCACCCCTGGTGTTGAATAACACTGAGGGACGGAGGATCAAGCCTCCACCACCCCTGGTGTTGAATAACACTGAGGGACGGAGGATCAAGCCTCCACCACCCCTGGTGTTGAATAACACTGAGGGACGGAGGATCAAGCCTCCACCACCCCACTGAGGGACGGAGGATCAAGCCTCCACCACCCCTGAATAACACTGAGGGACGGAGGATCAAGCCTCCACCACCCCTGGTGTTGAATAACACTGAGGGACGGAGGAAGCCTCACCAGCACTGAGGGACGGAGGATCAAGCCTCCACCACCCCTGGTGGAATAACACTGAGGGACGGAGGATCAAGCCTCCACCACCCCTGGTGTTGAATAACACTGAGGGACGGAGGATCAAGCCTCCACCACCCCTGGTGTTGAATAACACTGAGGGACGGAGGATCAAGCCTCCACCACCCCTGGTGTTGAATAACACGGAGGGACGGAGGATCAAGCCTCCACCACCCCACTGAGGGACGGAGGATCAAGCCTACACCACCCCTGGTGTTGAATAACACTGAGGGACGGAGGATCAAGCCTCCACCACCCCTGGTGTTGAATAACACTGAGGGACGGAGGATCAAGCCTCCACCACCCCTGGTGTTGAATAACACTGAGGGACGGAGGATCAAGCCTCCACCACCCCTGGTGTTGAATAACACTGAGGGACGGAGGATCAAGCCTCCACCACCCCTGGTGTTGAATAACACTGAGGGACGGAGGATCAAGCCTCCACCACCCCTGGTGTTGAATAACACTGAGGGACGGAGGATCAAGCCTCCACCACCCCTGGTGTTGAATAACACTGAGGGACGGAGGATCAAGCCTCCACCACCCCTGGTGTTGAATAACACTGAGGGACGGAGGATCAAGCCTCCACCACCCCTGGTGTTGAATAACACTGAGGGACGGAGGATCAAGCCTCCACCACCCCTGGTGTTGAATAACACTGAGGGACGGAGGATCAAGCCTCCACCACCCCTGGTGTTGAATAACACTGAGGGACGGAGGATCAAGCCTCCACCACCCCTGGTGTTGAATAACACTGAGGGACGGAGGATCAAGCCCACCACCCCAGGTGTTGAATAACACTGAGGGACGGAGGATCAAGCCCCACCACCCCTGGTGTTGAATAACACTGAGGGACGGAGGATCAAGCCTCCACCACCCCTGGTGTTGAATAACACTGAGGGACGGAGGATCAAGCCTCCACCACCCCTGGTGTTGAATAACACTGAGGGACGGAGGATCAAGCCTCCACCACCCCTGGTGTTGAATAACACTGAGGGACGGAGGATCAAGCCTCCACCACCCCTGGTGTTGAATAACACTGAGGGACGGAGGATCAAGCCTCCACCACCCCTGGTGTTGAATAACACTGAGGGACGGAGGATCAAGCCTCCACCACCCCTGGTGTTGAATAACACTGAGGGACGGAGGATCAAGCCTCCACCACCCCTGGTGTTGAATAACACTGAGGGACGGAGGATCAAGCCTCCACCACCCCTGGTGTTGAATAACACTGAGGGACGGAGGATCAAGCCTCCACCACCCCTGGTGTTGAATAACACTGAGGGACGGAGGATCAAGCCTCCACCACCCCGTGTGTTGAATAACACTGAGGGACGGAGGATCAAGCCTCCACCACCCCTGGTGTTGAATAACACTGAGGGACGGAGGATCAAGCCTCCACCACCCCTGGTGTTGAATAACACTGAGGGACGGAGGATCAAGCCTCCACCACCCCTGGTGTTGAATAACACTGAGGGACGGAGGATCAAGCCTCCACCACCCCTGGTGTTGAATAACACTGAGGGACGGAGGATCAAGCCTCCACCACCCCTGGTGTTGAATAACACTGAGGGACGGAGGATCAAGCCTCCACCACCCCTGGTGTTGAATAACACTGAGGGACGGAGGATCAAGCCTCCACCACCCCTGGTGTTGAATAACACTGAGGGACGGAGGATCAAGCCTCCACCACCCCTGGTGTTGAATAACACTGAGGGACGGAGGATCAAGCCTCCACCACCCCTGGTGTTGAATAACACTGAGGGACGGAGGATCAAGCCTCCACCACCCCTGGTGTTGAATAACACTGAGGGACGGAGGATCAAGCCTCCACCACCCCTGGTGTTGAATAACACTGAGGGACGGAGGATCAAGCCTCCACCACCCCTGGTGTTGAATAACACTGAGGGACGGAGGATCAAGCCTCCACCACCCCTGGTGTTGAATAACACTGAGGGACGGAGGATCAAGCCTCCACCACCCCTGGTGTTGAATAACACTGAGGGACGGAGGATCAAGCCTCCACCACCCCTGGTGTTGAATAACACTGAGGGACGGAGGATCAAGCCTCCACCACCCCTGGTGTTGAATAACACTGAGGGACGGAGGATCAAGCCTCCACCACCCAGCTGTTGAATAACACTGAGGGACGGAGGATCAAGCCTCCACCACCCCTGGTGTTGAATAACACTGAGGGACGGAGGATCAAGCCTCCACCACCCCTGGTGTTGAATAACACTGAGGGACGGAGGATCAAGCCTCCACCACCCCTGGTGTTGAATAACACTGAGGGACGGAGGATCAAGCCTCCACCACCCCTGGTGTTGAATAACACTGAGGGACGGAGGATCAAGTCTCCCCAATAACACCGGAGGATCAAGCCTCCACCACCCCTGGTGGTGTTGAATAACACTGAGGGACGGAGGATCAAGCCTCCACCACCCCTGGTGTTGAATAACACTGAGGGACGGAGGATCAAGCCTCCACCACCCCTGGTGTTGAATAACACTGAGGGACGGAGGATCAAGCCTCCACCACCCCTGGTGTTGAATAACACTGAGGGACGGAGGATCAAGCCTCCACCACCCCTGGTGTTGAATAACACTGAGGGACGGAGGATCAAGCCTCCACCACCCCTGGTGTTGAATAACACTGAGGGACGGAGGATCAAGCCTCCACCACCCCTGGTGTTGAATAACACTGAGGGACGGAGGATCAAGCCTCCACCACCCCTGGTGTTGAATAACACTGAGGGACGGAGGATCAAGCCTCCACCACCCCTGGTGTTGAATAACACTGAGGGACGGAGGATCAAGCCTCCACCACCCCTGGTGTTGAATAACACTGAGGGACGGAGGATCAAGCCTCCACCACCCCTGGTGTTGAATAACACTGAGGGACGGAGGATCAAGCCTCCACCACCCCTGGTGTTGAATAACACTGAGGGACGGAGGATCAAGCCTCCACCACCCCTGGTGTTGAATAACACTGAGGGACGGAGGATCAAGCCTCCACCACCCAGCTGTTGAATAACACTGAGGGACGGAGGATCAAGCCTCCACCACCCCTGGTGTTGAATAACACTGAGAATAACACTGAGGGACGGAGGATCAAGCCTCCACCACCCCTGGTGTTGAATAACACTGAGGGACGGAGGATCAAGCCTCCACCACCCCTGGTGTTGAATAACACTGAGGGACGGAGGATCAAGCCTCCACCACCCCTGGTGTTGAATAACACTGAGGGACGGAGGATCAAGCCTCCACCACCCCTGGTGTTGAATAACACTGAGGGACGGAGGATCAAGCCTCCACCACCCCTGGTGTTGAATAACACTGAGGGACGGAGGATCAAGCCTCCACCACCCCTGGTGTTGAATAACACTGAGGGACGGAGGATCAAGCCTCCACCACCCCTGGTGTTGAATAACACTGAGGGACGGAGGATCAAGCCTCCACCACCCCTGGTGTTGAATAACACTGAGGGACGGAGGATCAAGCCTCCACCACCCCTGGTGTTGAATAACACTGAGGGACGGAGGATCAAGCCTGGTGTTGAATAACACTGAGGGACGGAGGATCAAGCCTCCACCACCCCTGGTGTTGAATAACACTGAGGGACGGAGGATCAAGCCTCCACCACCCCTGGTGTTGAATAACACTGAGGGACGGAGGATCAAGCCTCCACCACCCCTGGTGTTGAATAACACTGAGGGACGGAGGATCAAGCCTCCACCACCCCTGGTGTTGAATAACACTGAGGGACGGAGGATCAAGCCTCCACCACCCCTGGTGTTGAATAACACTGAGGGACGGAGGATCAAGCCTCCACCACCCCTGGTGTTGAATAACACTGAGGGACGGAGGATCAAGCCTCCACCACCCCTGGTGTTGAATAACACTGAGGGACGGAGGATCAAGCCTCCACCACCCCTGGTGTTGAATAACACTGAGGGACGGAGGATCAAGCCTCCACCACCCCTGGTGTTGAATAACACTGAGGGACGGAGGATCAAGCCTCCACCACCCCTGGTGTTGAATAACACTGAGGGACGGAGGATCAAGCCTCCACCACCCCTGGTGTTGAATAACACTGAGGGACGGAGGATCAAGCCTCCACCACCCCTGGTGTTGAATAACACTGAGGGACGGAGGATCAAGCCTCCACCACCCCTGGTGTTGAATAACACTGAGGGACGGAGGATCAAGCCTCCACCACCCCTGGTGTTGAATAACACTGAGGGACGGAGGATCAAGCCTCCACCACCCCTGGTGTTGAATAACACTGAGGGACGGAGGATCAAGCCTCCACCACCCCTGGTGTTGAATAACACTGAGGGACGGAGGATCAAGCCTCCACCACCCCTGGTGTTGAATAACACTGAGGGACGGAGGATCAAGCCTCCACCACCCCTGGTGTTGAATAACACTGAGGGACGGAGGATCAAGCCTCCACCACCCCTGGTGTTGAATAACACTGAGGGACGGAGGATCAAGCCTCCACCACCCCTGGTGTTGAATAACACTGAGGGACGGAGGATCAAGCCTCCACCACCCCTGGTGTTGAATAACACTGAGGGACGGAGGATCAAGCCTCCACCACCCCTGGTGTTGAATAACACTGAGGGACGGAGGATCAAGCCTCCACCACCCCTGGTGTTGAATAACACTGAGGGACGGAGGATCAAGCCTCCACCACCCCTGGTGTTGAATAACACTGAGGGACGGAGGATCAAGCCTCCACCACCCCTGGTGTTGAATAACACTGAGGGACGGAGGATCAAGCCTCCACCACCCCTGGTGTTGAATAACACTGAGGGACGGAGGATCAAGCCTCCACCACCCCTGGTGTTGAATAACACTGAGGGACGGAGGATCAAGCCTCCACCACCTCTGTTGAATAACACTGAGGGACGGAGGATCAAGCCTCCACCACCCCTGAATAACACTGAGGGCCGGAGGATCAAGCCTCCACCACCCCTGGTGTTGAATAACACTGAGGGACGGAGGATCAAGCCTCCACCACCCCTGGTGTTGAATAACACTGAGGGACGGAGGATCAAGCCTCCACCACCCCTGGTGTTGAATAACACTGAGGGACGGAGGATCAAGCCTCCACCACCCCTGGTGTTGAATAACACTGAGGGACGGAGGATCAAGCCTCCACCACCCCTGGTGTTGAATAACACTGAGGGACGGAGGATCAAGCCTCCACCACCCCTGCACTGAGGGACGGAGGATCAAGCCTCCACCCCCAAGCCTCCACCACCCCAGGTGTTGAATAACACTGAGGGACGGAGGATCAAGCCTCCACCACCCCTGGTGTTGAATAACACTGAGGGACGGAGGATCAAGCCTCCACCACCCCTGGTGTTGAATAACACTGAGGGACGGAGGATCAAGCCTCCACCACCCCTGGTGTTGAATAACACTGAGGGACGGAGGATCAAGCCTCCACCACCCCTGGTGTTGAATAACACTGAGGGACGGAGGATCAAGCCTCCACCACCCCTGGTGTTGAATAACACTGAGGGACGGAGGATCAAGCCTCCACCACCCCTGGTGTTGAATAACACTGAGGGACGGAGGATCAAGCCTCCACCACCCCTGGTGTTGAATAACACTGAGGGACGGAGGATCAAGCCTCCACCACCCCTGGTGTTGAATAACACTGAGGGACGGAGGATCAAGCCTCCACCACCCCTGGTGTTGAATAACACTGAGGGACGGAGGATCAAGCCTCCACCACCCCTGGTGTTGAATAACACTGAGGGACGGAGGATCAAGCCTCCACCACCCCTGGTGTTGAATAACACTGAGGGACGGAGGATCAAGCCTCCACCACCCCTGGTTGAATAACACTGAGGGACGGAGGATCAAGCCTCCACCACCCCTGGTGTTGAATAACACTGAGGGACGGAGGATCAAGCCTCCACCACCCCTGGTGTTGAATAACACTGAGGGACGGAGGATCAAGCCTCCACCACCCCTGGTGTTGAATAACACTGAGGGACGGAGGATCAAGCCTCCACCACCCCTGGTGTTGAATAACACTGAGGGACGGAGGATCAAGCCTCCACCACCCCTGGTGTTGAATAACACTGAGGGACGGAGGATCAAGCCTCCACCACCCCTGGTGTTGAATAACACTGAGGGACGGAGGATCAAGCCTCCACCACCCCTGGTGTTGAATAACACTGAGGGACGGAGGATCAAGCCTCCACCACCCCTGGTGTTGAATAACACTGAGGGACGGAGGATCAAGCCTCCACCACCCCTGGTGTTGAATAACACTGAGGGACGGAGGATCAAGCCTCCACCACCCCTGGTGTTGAATAACACTGAGGGACGGAGGATCAAGCCTCCACCACCCCTGGTGTTGAATAACACTGAGGGACGGAGGATCAAGCCTCCACCACCCCTGGTGTTGAATAACACTGAGGGACGGAGGATCAAGCCTCCACCACCCCTGGTGTTGAATAACACTGAGGGACGGAGGATCAAGCCTCCACCACCCCTGGTGTTGAATAACACTGAGGGACGGAGGATCAAGCCTCCACCACCCCTGGTGTTGAATAACACTGAGGGACGGAGGATCAAGCCTCCACCACCCCTGGTGTTGAATAACACTGAGGGACGGAGGATCAAGCCTCCACCACCCCTGGTGTTGAATAACACTGAGGGACGGAGGATCAAGCCTCCACCACCCCTGGTGTTGAATAACACTGAGGGACGGAGGATCAAGCCTCCACCACCCCAAGCCTCCACCACCCCTGGTGTTGAATAACACTGAGGGACGGAGGATCAAGCCTCCACCACCCCTGGTGTTGAATAACACTGAGGGACGGAGGATCAAGCCTCCACCACCCCTGGTGTTGAATAACACTGAGGGACGGAGGATCAAGCCTCCACCACCCCTGGTGTTGAATAACACTGAGGGACGGAGGATCAAGCCTCCACCAATAACACCGGAGGATCAAGCCTCCACCACCCCTGGTGTTGAATAACACTGAGGGACGGACGGAGAGATCAAGCCTCCACCACCCCTGGTGTTGAATAACACTGAGGGACGGAGGATCAAGCCTCCACCACCCCTGGTGTTGAATAACACTGAGGGACGGAGGATCAAGCCTCCACCACCCCTGGTGTTGAATAACACTGAGGGACGGAGGATCAAGCCTCCACCACCCCTGGTGTTGAATAACACTGAGGGACGGAGGATCAAGCCTCCACCACCCCTGGTGTTGAATAACACTGAGGGACGGAGGATCAAGCCTCCACCACCCCTGGTGTTGAATAACACTGAGGGACGGAGGATCAAGCCTCCACCACCCCTGGTGTTGAATAACACTGAGGGACGGAGGATCAAGCCTCCACCACCCCTGGTGTTGAATAACACTGAGGGACGGAGGATCAAGCCTCCACCACCCCTGGTGTTGAATAACACTGAGATCAAGCCTCCACCACCCCTGGTGTTGAATAACACTGAGGGACGGAGGATCAAGCCTCCACCACCCCTGGTGTTGAATAACACTGAGGGACGGAGGATCAAGCCTCCACCACCCCTGGTGTTGAATAACACTGAGGGACGGAGGATCAAGCCTCCACCACCCCTGGTGTTGAATAACACTGAGGGTTGACGAGGGAGGAGGATCAAGCCTCCACCACCCCTGGTGTTGAATAACACTGAGGGACGGAGGATCAAGCCTCCACCACCCCTGGTGTTGAATAACACTGAGGGACGGAGGATCAAGCCTCCACCACCCCTGGTGTTGAATAACACTGAGGGACGGAGGATCAAGCCTCCACCACCCCTGGTGTTGAATAACACTGAGGGACGGAGGATCAAGCCTCCACCACCCCTGGTGTTGAATAACACTGAGGGACGGAGGATCAAGCCTCCACCACCCCTGGTGTTGAATAACACTGAGGGACGGAGGATCAAGCCTCCACCACCCCTGGTGTTGAATAACACTGAGGGACGGAGGATCAAGCCTCCACCACCCCTGGTGTTGAATAACACTGAGGGACGGAGGATCAAGCCTCCACCACCCCTGGTGTTGAATAACACTGAGGGACGGAGGATCAAGCCTCCACCACCCCTGGTGTTGAATAACACTGAGGGACGGAGGATCAAGCCTCCACCACCCCTGGTGTTGAATAACACTGAGGGACGGAGGATCAAGCCTCCACCACCCCTGGTGTTGAATAACACTGAGGGACGGAGGATCAAGCCTCCACCACCCCTGGTGTTGAATAACACTGAGGGACGGAGGATCAAGCCTCCACCACCCCTGGTGTTGAATAACACTGAGGGACGGAGGATCAAGCCTCCACCACCCCTGGTGTTGAATAACACTGAGGGACGGAGGATCAAGCCTCCACCACCCCTGGTGTTGAATAACACTGAGGGACGGAGGATCAAGCCTCCACCACCCCTGGTGTTGAATAACACTGAGGGACGGAGGATCAAGCCTCCACCACCCCTGGTGTTGAATAACACTGAGGGACGGAGGATCAAGCCTCCACCACCCCTGGTGTTGAATAACACTGAGGGACGGAGGATCAAGCCTCCACCACCCCTGGTGTTGAATAACACTGAGGGACGGAGGATCAAGCCTCCACCACCCCTGGTGTTGAATAACACTGAGGGACGGAGGATCAAGCCTCCACCACCCCTGGTGTTGAATAACACTGAGGGACGGAGGATCAAGCCTCCACCACCCCTGGTGTTGAATAACACTGAGGGACGGAGGATCAAGCCTCCACCACCCCTGGTGTTGAATAACACTGAGGGACGGAGGATCAAGCCTCCACCACCCCTGGTGTTGAATAACACTGAGGGACGGAGGATCAAGCCTCCACCACCCCTGGTGTTGAATAACACTGAGGGACGGAGGATCAAGCCTCCACCACCCCTGGTGTTGAATAACACTGAGGGACGGAGGATCAAGCCTCCACCACCCCTGGTGTTGAATAACACTGAGGGACGGAGGATCAAGCCTCCACCACCCCTGGTGTTGAATAACACTGAGGGACGGAGGATCAAGCCTCCACCACCCCTGGTGTTGAATAACACTGAGGGACGGAGGATCAAGCCTCCACCACCCCTGGTGTTGAATAACACTGAGGGACGGAGGATCAATCCTCCACCACCCCACTGGAATAACACTGAGGGACGGAGGATCAAGCCTCCACCACCCCTGGTGTTGAATAACACTGAGGGACGGAGGATCAAGCCTCCACCACCCCTGGTGTTGAATAACACTGAGGGACGGAGGATCAAGCCTCCACCACCCCTGGTGTTGAATAACACTGAGGGACGGAGGATCAAGCCTCCACCACCCCTGGTGTTGAATAACACTGAGGGACGGAGGATCAAGCCTCCACCACCCCTGGTGTTGAATAACACTGAGGGACGGAGGATCAAGCCTCCACCACCCCTGGTGTTGAATAACACTGAGGGACGGAGGATCAAGCCTCCACCACCGGAGGATCCTGGTGTTGAATAACCTGGTGTTGAATAACACTGAGGGACGGAGGATCAAGCCTCCACCACCCCTGGTGTTGAATAACACTGAGGGACGGAGGATCAAGCCTCCACCACCCCTGGTGTTGAATAACACTGAGGGACGGAGGATCAAGCCTCCACCACCCCTGGTGTTGAATAACACTGAGGGACGGAGGATCAAGCCTCCACCACCCCTGGTGTTGAATAACACTGAGGGACGGAGGATCAAGCCTCCACCACCCCTGGAGGGGATCAAGCCTCCACCACCCCTGGTGTTGAATAACACTGAGGGACGGAGGATCAAGCCTCCACCACCCCTGGTGTTGAATAACACTGAGGGACGGAGGATCAAGCCTCCACCACCCCTGGTGTTGAATAACACTGAGGGACGGAGGATCAAGCCTCCACCACCCCTGGTGTTGAATAACACTGAGGGACGGAGGATCAAGCCTCCACCACCCCTGGTGTTGAATAACACTGAGGGACGGAGGATCAAGCCTCCACCACCCCTGGTGTTGAATAACACTGAGGGACGGAGGATCAAGCCTCCACCACCCCTGGTGTTGAATAACACTGAGGGACGGAGGATCAAGCCTCCACCACCCCTGGTGTTGAATAACACTGAGGGACGGAGGATCAAGCCTCCACCACCCCTGGTGTTGAATAACACTGAGGGACGGAGGATCAAGCCTCCACCACCCCTGGTGTTGAATAACACTGAGGGACGGAGGATCAAGCCTCCACCACCCCTGGTGTTGAATAACACTGAGGGACGGAGGATCAAGCCTCCACCACCCCTGGTGTTGAATAACACTGAGGGACGGAGGATCAAGCCTCCACCACCCCTGGTGTTGAATAACACTGAGGGACGGAGGATCAAGCCTCCACCACCCCTGGTGTTGAATAACACTGAGGGACGGAGGATCAAGCCTCCACCACCCCTGGTGTTGAATAACACTGAGGGACGGAGGATCAAGCCTCCACCACCCCTGGTGTTGAATAACACTGAGGGACGGAGGATCAAGCCTCCACCACCCCTGGTGTTGAATAACACTGAGGGACGGAGGATCAAGCCTCCACCACCCCTGGTGTTGAATAACACTGAGGGACGGAGGATCAAGCCTCCACCACCCGGAGGATCAAGCCTCCACCACCCCTGGTGTTGAATAACACTGAGGGACGGAGGATCAAGCCTCCACCACCCCTGGTGTTGAATAACACTGAGGGACGGAGGATCAAGCCTCCACCACCCCTGGTGTTGAATAACACTGAGGGACGGAGGATCAAGCCTCCACCACCCCTGGTGTTGAATAACACTGAGGGACGGAGGATCAAGCCTCCACCACCCCTGGTGTTGAATAACACTGAGGGACGGAGGATCAAGCCTCCACCACCCCTGGTGTTGAATAACACTGAGGGACGGAGGTTCAAGCCTCCACCACCCCTGAAAAACACTGAGGGACGGAGGATCAAGCCTCCACCACCCCTGGTGTTGAATAACACTGAGGGACGGAGGATCAAGCCTCCACCACCCCTGGTGTTGAATAACACTGAGGGACGGAGGATCAAGCCTCCACCACCCCTGGTGTTGAATAACACTGAGGGACGGAGGATCAAGCCTCCACCACCCCTGGTGTTGAATAACACTGAGGGACGGAGGATCAAGCCTCCACCACCCCTGGTGTTGAATAACACTGAGGGACGGAGGATCAAGCCTCCACCACCCCTGGTGTTGAATAACACTGAGGGACGGAGGATCAAGCCTCCACCACCCCTGGTGTTGAATAACACTGAGGGACGGAGGATCAAGCCTCCACCACCCCTGGTGTTGAATAACACTGAGGGACGGAGGATCAAGCCTCCACCACCCCTGGTGTTGAATAACACTGAGGGACGGAGGATCAAGCCTCCACCACCCCTGGTGTTGAATAACACTGAGGGACGGAGGATCAAGCCTCCACCACCCCTGGTGTTGAATAACACTGAGGGACGGAGGATCAAGCCTCCACCACCCCTGGTGTTGAATAACACTGAGGGACGGAGGATCAAGCCTCCACCACCCCTGGTGTTGAATAACACTGAGGGACGGAGGATCAAGCCTCCACCACCCCTGGTGTTGAATAACACTGAGGGACGGAGGATCAAGCCTCCACCACCCCTGGTGTTGAATAACACTGAGGGACGGAGGATCAAGCCTCCACCACCCCTGGTGTTGAATAACACTGAGGGACGGAGGATCAAGCCTCCACCACCCCTGGTGTTGAATAACACTGAGGGACGGAGAGATCAAGCCTCCACCACCCCTGGTGTTGAATAACACTGAGGGACGGAGGATCAAGCCTCCACCACCCCTGGTGTTGAATAACACTGAGGGACGGAGGATCAAGCCTCCACCACCCCTGGTGTTGAATAACACTGAGGGACGGAGGATCAAGCCTCCACCACCCCTGGTGTTGAATAACACTGAGGGACGGAGGATCAAGCCTCCACCACCCCTGGTGTTGAATAACACTGAGGGACGGAGGATCAAGCCTCCACCACCCCTGGTGTTGAATAACACTGAGGGACGGAGGATCAAGCCTCCACCACCCCTGGTGTTGAATAACACTGAGGGACGGAGGATCAAGCCTCCACCACCCCTGGTGTTGAATAACACTGAGGGACGGAGGATCAAGCCTCCACCACCCCTGGTGTTGAATAACACTGAGGGACGGAGGATCAAGCCTCCACCACCCCTGGTAACACTGAGGGACGGAGGATTGAATAACACTGAGGGACGGAGGATCAAGCCTCCACCACCCCTGGTGTTGAATAACACTGAGGGACGGAGGATCAAGCCTCCACCACCCCCCTGGTGTTGAATAACACTGAGGGACGGAGGATCAAGCCTCCACCTCCACCCCCCTGGTGTTGAATAACACTGGTGTTGAATAACACTGAGGGACGGAGGATCAAGCCTCCACCACCCCTGGTGTTGAATAACACTGAGGGACGGAGGATCAAGCCTCCACCACCCCTGGTGTTGAATAACACTGAGGGACGGAGGATCAAGCCTCCACCACCCCTGGTGTTGAATAACACTGAGGGACGGAGGATCAAGCCTCCACCACCCCTGTTGAATAACACTGAGGGACGGAGGATCAAGCCTCCACCACCCCTGAATAACACTGAGGGGCGGAGGATCAAGCCTCCACCACCCCTGGTGTTGAATAACACTGAGGGACGGAGGATCAAGCCTCCACCACCCCTGGTGTTGAATAACACTGAGGGACGGAGGATCAAGCCTCCACCACCCCTGGTGTTGAATAACACTGAGGGACGGAGGATCAAGCCTCCACCACCCCTGGTGTTGAATAACACTGAGGGACGGAGGATCAAGCCTCCACCACCCCTGGTGTTGAATAACACTGAGGGACGGAGGATCAAGCCTCCACCACCCCTGGTGTTGAATAACACTGAGGGACGGAGGATCAAGCCTCCACCACCCCTGGTGTTGAATAACACTGAGGGACGGAGGATCAAGCCTCCACCACCCCTGGTGTTGAATAACACTGAGGGACGGAGGATCAAGCCTCCACCACCCCTGGTGTTGAATAACACTGAGGGACGGAGGATCAAGCCTCCACCACCCCTGGTGTTGAATAACACTGAGGGACGGAGGATCAAGCCTCCACCACCCCTGGTGTTGAATAACACTGAGGGACGGAGGATCAAGCCTCCACCACCCCTGGTGTTGAATAACACTGAGGGACGGAGGATCAAGCCTCCACCACCCCTGGTGTTGAATAACACTGAGGGACGGAGGATCAAGCCTCCACCACCCCTGGTGTTGAATAACACTGAGGGACGGAGGATCAAGCCTCCACCACCCCTGGTGTTGAATAACACTGAGGGACGGAGGATCAAGCCTCCACCACCCCTGGTGTTGAATAACACTGAGGGACGGAGGATCAAGCCTCCACCACCCCTGGTGTTGAATAACACTGAGGGACGGAGGATCAAGCCTCCACCACCCCTGGTGTTGAATAACACTGAGGGACGGAGGATCAAGCCTCCACCACCCCTGGTGTTGAATAACACTGAGGGACGGAGGATCAAGCCTCCACCACCCCTGGTGTTGAATAACACTGAGGGACGGAGGATCAAGCCTCCACCACCCCTGGTGTTGAATAACACTGAGGGACGGAGGATCAAGCCTCCACCACCCCTGGTGTTGAATAACACTGAGGGACGGAGGATCAAGCCTCCACCACCCCTGGTGTTGAATAACACTGAGGGACGGAGGATCAAGCCTCCACCACCCCTGGTGTTGAATAACACTGAGGGACGGAGGATCAAGCCTCCACCACCCCTGGTGTTGAATAACACTGAGGGACGGAGGATCAAGCCTCCACCACCCCTGGTGTTGAATAACACTGAGGGACGGAGGATCAAGCCTCCACCACCCCTGGTGTTGAATAACACTGAGGGACGGAGGATCAAGCCTCCACCACCCCTGGTGTTGAATAACACTGAGGGACGGAGGATCAAGCCTCCACCACCCCTGGTGTTGAATAACACTGAGGGACGGAGGATCAAGCCTCCACCACCCCTGGTGTTGAATAACACTGAGGGACGGAGGATCAAGCCTCCACCACCCCTGGTGTTGAATAACACTGAGGGACGGAGGATCAAGCCTCCACCCCTGGTGTTGAATAACACTGAGGGACGGAGGATCAAGCCTCCACCACCCCTGGTGTTGAATAACACTGAGGGACGGAGGATCAAGCCTCCACCACCCCTGGTGTTGAATAACACTGAGGGACGGAGGATCAAGCCTCCACCACCCCTGGTGTTGAATAACACTGAGGGACGGAGGATCAAGCCTCCACCACCCCTGGTGTTGAATAACACTGAGGGACGGAGGATCAAGCCTCCACCACCCCTGGTGTTGAATAACACTGAGGGACGGAGGATCAAGCCTCCACCACCCCTGGTGTTGAATAACACTGAGGGACGGAGGATCAAGCCTCCACCACCCCTGGTGTTGAATAACACTGAGGGACGGAGGATCAAGCCTCCACCACCCCTGGTGTTGAATAACACTGAGGGACGGAGGATCAAGCCTCCACCACCCCTGGTGTTGAATAACACTGAGGGACGGAGGATCAAGCCTCCACCACCCCTGGTGTTGAATAACACTGAGGGACGGAGGATCAAGCCTCCACCACCCCTGGTGTTGAATAACACTGAGGGACGGAGGATCAAGCCTCCACCACCCCTGGTAACACTGAGGGACGGAGGATCAAGCCTCCACCACCCCTGGTGTTGAATAACACTGAGGGACGGAGGATCAAGCCTCCACCACCCCTGGTGTTGAATAACACTGAGGGACGGAGGATCAAGCCTCCACCAATAACACCGGAGGATCAAGCCTCCACCACCCCTGGTGTTGAATAACACTGAGGGACGGAGGATCAAGCCTCCACCACCCCTGGTGTTGAATAACACTGAGGGACGGAGGATCAAGCCTCCACCACCCCAGGTGTTGAATAACACTGAGGGACGGAGGATCAAGCCTCCACCTCCCCTGGTGTTGAATAACACTGAGGGACGGAGGATCAAGCCTCCACCACCCCTGGTGTTGAATAACACTGAGGGACGGAGGATCAAGCCTCCACCACCCCAGGTGTTGAATAACACTGAGGGACGGAGGATCAAGCCTCCACCACCCCTGGTGTTGAATAACACTGAGGGACGGAGGATCAAGCCTCCACCACCCCAGGTGTTGAATAACACTGAGGGACGGAGGATCAAGCCTCCACCTCCCCTGGTGTTGAATAACACTGAGGGACGGAGGATCAAGCCTCCACCTCCCCTGGTGTTGAATAACACTGAGGGACGGAGGATCAAGCCTCCACCTCCCCTGGTGTTGAATAACACTGAGGGACGGAGGATCAAGCCTCCACCACCCCTGGTGTTGAATAACACTGAGGGACGGAGGATCAAGCCTCCACCACCCCTGGTGTTGAATAACACTGAGGGACGGAGGATCAAGCCTCCACCACCCCTGGTGTTGAATAACACTGAGGGACGGAGGATCAAGCCTCCACCACCCCTGGTGTTGAATAACACTGAGGGACGGAGGATCAAGCCTCCACCACCCAGGTGTTGAATAACACTGAGGGACGGAGGATCAAGCCTCCACCACCCCAGGTGTTGAATAACACTGAGGGACGGAGGATCAAGCCTCCACCACCCCTGGTGTTGAATAACACTGAGGGACGGAGGATCAAGCCTCCACCACCCCTGGTGTTGAATAACACTGAGGGACGGAGGATCAAGCCTCCACCTCCCCAGGTGTTGAATAACACTGAGGGACGGAGGATCAAGCCTCCACCTCCCCTGGTGTTGAATAACACTGAGGGACGGAGGATCAAGCCTCCACCACCCCTGGTGTTGAATAACACTGAGGGACGGAGGATCAAGCCTCCACCACCCCAGGTGTTGAATAACACTGAGGGACGGAGGATCAAGCCTCCACCACCCCTGGTGTTGAATAACACTGAGGGACGGAGGATCAAGCCTCCACCACCCCAGGTGTTGAATAACACTGAGGGACGGAGGATCAAGCCTCCACCACCCCAGGTGTTGAATAACACTGAGGGACGGAGGATCAAGCCTCCACCACCCCTGGTGTTGAATAACACTGAGGGACGGAGGATCAAGCCTCCACCACCCCTGGTGTTGAATAACACTGAGGGACGGAGGATCAAGCCTCCACCACCACTGGTGTTGAATAACACTGAGGGACGGAGGATCAAGCCTCCACCACCCCTGGTGTTGAATAACACTGACGGACGGAGGATCAAGCCTCCACCACCCCAGGTGTTGAATAACACTGAGGGACGGAGGATCAAGCCTCCACCACCCCTGGTGTTGAATAACACTGACGGACGGAGGATCAAGCCTCCACCACCCCAGGTGTTGAATAACACTGAGGGACGGAGGATCAAGCCTCCACCACCCCTGGTGTTGAATAACACTGAGGGACGGAGGATCAAGCCTCCACCACCCCTGGTGTTGAATAACACTGAGGGACGGAGGATCAAGCCTCCACCACCCCTGGTGTTGAATAACACTGACGGACGGAGGATCAAGCCTCCACCACCCCAGGTGTTGAATAACACTGAGGGACGGAGGATCAAGCCTCCACCACCCCTGGTGTTGAATAACACTGACGGACGGAGGATCAAGCCTCCACCACCCCAGGTGTTGAATAACACTGAGGGACGGAGGATCAAGCCTCCACCACCCCTGGTGTTGTAGTACACAGATGGAGGATAGTCCCTCCATTACTTCAAGTGCTTCTCCGTAAAAAAAATTGTAACAAACTAGGCCTACTGGCCTAGGTCTATCACTTTCATTATATTTCTAAACGTGTTAGACTCGTATATGAAATTCAGAGTAAGTTCTGGTTAAGTCGGTACCAGATCAACCAGGCTGTGGTTCCTACGCTGGTTTACGTGAGGCCTGCAGTAACAGCCTGGTTGATCAGATCCTGATCCACCATGAAGCCTGGTCTCATTCCGAGCCGAGGGGGCGTTGACCCCTGGAACTCTCTTCATGTCTACAACACGTAAACTCCAGGTATTCTCGGGTATACTTCATGTATACTCCGGGTATACTCGGGGTATACTCCGGGTATATTACAGGTATACTCCGGGTATATTACAGGTATACTCCGGGTATACTCCAGATAAGAGTAGACCTTGTGTTAGCTGGAATATTTACCGAGTCTGAAGTTATATTTCCACTGAAGTTATATTTCCACTGAAGTTATATTTCCACTGAAGTTATATTTCCACTGAAGTTATATTTCCACTGAAGTTATATATTCCACTGAAGTTATATTTCCACTGAAGTTATATTTCCACTGAAGTTATATTTCCACTGAAGTTTAATTTCCACTGAAGTTACATTTCCACTGAAGTTATATTTCCACTGAAGTTATATTTCCACTGAAGTTATATTTCCACTGAAGTTATATTTCCACTGAAGTTATATTTCCACTGAAGTTATATTTCCACTGAAGTTATACTTCCACTGAAGTTATATTTCCACTGAAGTTATATTTCCACTGAAGTTATATTTCCACTGAAGTTATATTTCCACTGAAGTTATATTTCCACTGAAGTTATATTTCCACTGAAGTTATATTTCCACTGAAGTTATATTTCCACTGAAGTTATATTTCCACTGAAGTTATATTTCCACTGAAGTTATATTTCCACTGAAGTTATATTTCCACTGAAGTTATATTTCCACTGAAGTTATATTTCCACTGAAGTTATAATTTCCACTGAAGTTATATTTCCACTGAAGTTATATTTCCACTGAAGTTATATTTCCACTGAAGTTATATTTCCACTGAAGTTACATTTCCACTGAAGTTATATTTCCACTGAAGTTATATTTCCACTGAAGTTACATTTCCACTGAAGTTATATTTCCACTGAAGTTATATTTCCACTGAAGTTATATTTCCACTGAAGTTATATTTCCACTGAAGTTATATTTCCACTGAAGTTATATTTCCACTGAAGTTATATTTCCACTGAAGTTATATTTCCACTGAAGTTTAATTTCCACTGAAGTTATATTTCCACTGAAGTTATATTTCCACTGAAGTTATATTTCCACTGAAGTTACATTTCCACTGAAGTTACATTTCCACTGAAGTTATGTTTCCACTGAAGTTATATTTCCACTGAAGTTACATTTCCACTGAAGTTATATTTCCACTGAAGTTATATTTCCACTGAAGTTATATTTCCACTGAAGTTATATTTCCACTGAAGTTATATTTCCACTGAAGTTATATTTCCACTGAAGTTATATTTCCACTGAAGTTATATTTCCACTGAAGTTATATTTCCACTGAAGTTATATTTCCACTGAAGTTATATTTCCACTGAAGTTACATTTCCACTGAAGTTATATTTCCACTGAAGTTATATTTCCACTGAAGTTACATTTCCACTGAAGTTATATTTCCACTGAAGTTATATTTCCACTGAAGTTATATTTCCACTGAAGTTATATTTCCACTGAAGTTATATTTCCACTGAAGTTATATTTCCACTGAAGTTATATTTCCACTGAAGTTATATTTCCACTGAAGTTATATTTCCACTGAAGTTATATTTCCACTGAAGTTATATTTCCACTGAAGTTATATTTCCACTGAAGTTATATTTCCACTGAAGTTATATTTCCACTGAAGTTATATTTCCACTGAAGTTATATTTCCACTGAAGTTATATTTCCACTGAAGTTATATTTCCACTGAAGTTATATTTCCACTGAAGTTATATTTCCACTGAAGTTATATTTCCACTGAAGTTATATTTCCACTGAAGTTATATTTCCACTGAAGTTATATTTCCACTGAAGTTATATTTCCACTGAAGTTATATTTCCACTGAAGTTATATTTCCACTGAAGTTATATTTCCACTGAAGTTATATTTCCACTCATAATAAAATATAATGACTGAGAGACAAAACAAATGACTGACAGTAATTGTAATATACAGAGACTGTTGTTGTATGTGTTGTTGTTGTATGTGTTGTTGTTGTATTGTTGTTGTATTGTTAGTGTCGACTACTGTATCACACTCACTCACTATACTCTTATTGTATGTGTTGTTGTTGTATTGTTAGTGTCGACTACTGTATCACACTCACTCACTATACTCTTATTGTATGTGTTGTTGTTGTATTGTTAGTGTCGACTACTGTATCACACTCACTCACTATACTCTTATTGTATGTGTTGTTGTTGTATTGTTAGTGTCGACTACTGTATCACACTCACTCACTATACTCTTATTGTATGTGTTGTTGTTGTATTGTTAGTGTCGACTACTGTATCACACTCACTCACTATACTCTTATTGTATGTGTTGTTGTTGTATTGTAAGTGTCGACTACTGTATCACACTCACTCACTATACTCTTATTGTATGTGTTGTTGTTGTATTGTTAGTGTCGACTACTGTATCACACTCACTCACTATACTCTTATTGTATGTGTTGTTGTTGTATTGTTAGTGTCGACTACTGTATCACACTCACTCACTATACTCTTATTGTATGTGTTGTTGTTGTATTGTTAGTGTCGACTACTGTATCACACTCACTCACTATACTCTTATTGTATGTGTTGTTGTTGTATTGTTAGTGTCGACTACTGTATCACACTCACTCACTATACTCTTATTGTATGTGTTGTTGTTGTATTGTTAGTGTCGACTACTGTATCACACTCACTCACTATACTCTTATTGTATGTGTTGTTGTTGTATTGTTAGTGTCGACTACTGTATCACACTCACCCCATATACTCTTATTGTATGTGTTGTTGTTGTATTGTAAGTGTCGACTACTGTATCACACTCACTCACTATACTCTTATTGTATGTGTTGTTGTTGTATTGTTAGTGTCGACTACTGTATCACACTCACTCACTATACTCTTATTGTATGTGTTGTTGTTGTATTGTTAGTGTCGACTACTGTATCACACTCACTCACTATACTCTTATTGTATGTGTTGTTGTTGTATTGTTAGTGTCGACTACTGTATCACACTCACTCACTATACTCTTATTGTATGTGTTGTTGTTGTATTGTTAGTGTCGACTACTGTATCACACTCACTCACTATACTCTTATTGTATGTGTTGTTGTTGTATTGTTAGTGTCGACTACTGTATCACACTCACTCACTATACTCTTATTGTATGTGTTGTTGTTGTATTGTTAGTGTCGACTACTGTATCACACTCACTCACTATACTCTTATTGTATGTGTTGTTGTTGTATTGTTAGTGTCGACTACTGTATCACACTCACTCACTATACTCTTATTGTATGTGTTGTTGTTGTATTGTTAGTGTCGACTACTGTATCACACTCACTCACTATACTCTTATTGTATGTGTTGTTGTTGTATTGTTAGTGTCGACTACTGTATCACACTCACTCACTATACTCTTATTGTATGTGTTGTTGTTGTATTGTTAGTGTCACACTCACTCATTGTATGTGTTGTTGTTGTATTGTAAGTGTCTATACTCTTATTGTATGTGTTGTTGTTGTATTGTTAGTGTCGACTACTGTATCACACTCACTCACTATACTCTTATTGTATGTGTTGTTGTTGTATTGTTAGTGTCGACTACTGTATCACACTCACTCACTATACTCTTATTGTATGTGTTGTTGTTGTATTGTTAGTGTCGACTACTGTATCACACTCACTCACTATACTCTTATTGTATGTGTTGTTGTTGTATTGTTAGTGTCGACTACTGTATCACACTCACTCACTATACTCTTATTGTATGTGTTGTTGTTGTATTGTTAGTGTCGACTACTGTATCACACTCACTCACTATACTCTTATTGTATGTGTTGTTGTTGTATTGTTAGTGTCGACTACTGTATCACACTCACTCACTATACTCTTATTGTATGTGTTGTTGTTGTATTGTTAGTGTCGACTACTGTATCACACTCACTCACTATACTCTTATTGTATGTGTTGTTGTTGTATTGTTAGTGTCGACTGCTGTATCACACTCACTCACTATACTCTTATTGTATGTGTTGTTGTTGTATTGTTAGTGTCGACTGCTGTATCACACTCACTCACTATACTCTTATTGTATGTGTTGTTGTTGTATTGTTAGTGTCGACTACTGTATCACACTCACTCACTATACTCTTATTGTATGTGTTGTTGTTGTATTGTTAGTGTCGACTACTGTATCACACTCACTCACTATACTCTTATTGTATGTGTTGTTGTTGTATTGTTAGTGTCGACTACTGTATCACACTCACTCACTATACTCTTATTGTATGTGTTGTTGTTGTATTGTTAGTGTCGACTACTGTATCACACTCACTCACTATACTCTTATTGTATGTGTTGTTGTTGTATTGTTAGTGTCGACTACTGTATCACACTCACTCACTATACTCTTATTGTATGTGTTGTTGTTGTATTGTTAGTGTCGACTACTGTATCACACTCACTCACTATACTCTTATTGTATGTGTTGTTGTTGTATTGTTAGTGTCGACTACTGTATCACACTCACTCACTATACTCTTATTGTATGTGTTGTTGTTGTATTGTTAGTGTCGACTACTGTATCACACTCACTCACTATACTCTTATTGTATGTGTTGTTGTTGTATTGTTAGTGTCGACTACTGTATCACACTCACTCACTATACTCTTATTGTATGTGTTGTTGTTGTATTGTTAGTGTCGACTACTGTATCACACTCACTCACTATACTCTTATTGTATGTGTTGTTGTTGTATTGTTAGTGTCGACTACTGTATCACACTCACTCACTATACTCTTATTGTATGTGTTGTTGTTGTATTGTTAGTGTCGACTACTGTATCACACTCACTCACTATACTCTTATTGTATGTGTTGTTGTTGTATTGTTAGTGTCGACTACTGTATCACACTCACTCACTATACTCTTATTGTATGTGTTGTTGTTGTATTGTTAGTGTCGACTACTGTATCACACTCACTCACTATACTCTTATTGTATGTGTTGTTGTTGTATTGTTAGTGTCGACTACTGTATCACACTCACTCACTATACTCTTATTGTATGTGTTGTTGTTGTATTGTTAGTGTCGACTACTGTATCACACTCACTCACTATACTCTTATTGTATGTGTTGTTGTTGTATTGTTAGTGTCGACTACTGTATCACACTCACTCACTATACTCTTATTGTATGTGTTGTTGTTGTATTGTTAGTGTCGACTACTGTATCACACTCACTCACTATACTCTTATTGTATGTGTTGTTGTTGTATTGTTAGTGTCGACAACTGTATCACACTCACTCACTATACTCTTATTGTATGTGTTGTTGTTGTATTGTTAGTGTCGACTACTGTATCACACTCACTCACTATACTCTTATTGTATGTGTTGTTGTTGTATTGTTAGTGTCGACTACTGTATCACACTCACTCACTATACTCTTATTGTATGTGTTGTTGTTGTATTGTTAGTGTCGACTACTGTATCACACTCACTCACTATACTCTTATTGTATGTGTTGTTGTTGTATTGTTAGTGTCGACTACTGTATCACACTCACTCACTATACTCTTATTGTATGTGTTGTTGTTGTATTGTTAGTGTCGACTACTGTATCACACTCACTCACTATACTCTTATTGTATGTGTTGTTGTTGTATTGTTAGTGTCGACTACTGTATCACACTCACTCACTATACTCTTATTGTATGTGTTGTTGTTGTATTGTTAGTGTCGACTACTGTATCACACTCACTCACTATACTCTTATTGTATGTGTTGTTGTTGTATTGTTAGTGTCGACTACTGTATCACACTCACTCACTATACTCTTATTGTATGTGTTGTTGTTGTATTGTTAGTGTCGACTACTGTATCACACTCACTCACTATACTCTTATTGTATGTGTTGTTGTTGTATTGTTAGTGTCGACTACTGTATCACACTCACTCACTATACTCTTATTGTATGTGTTGTTGTTGTATTGTTAGTGTCGACTACTGTATCACACTCACTCACTATACTCTTATTGTATGTGTTGTTGTTGTATTGTTAGTGTCGACTACTGTATCACACTCACTCACTATACTCTTATTGTATGTGTTGTTGTTGTATTGTTAGTGTCGACTACTGTATCACACTCACTCACTATACTCTTATTGTATGTGTTGTTGTTGTATTGTTAGTGTCGACTACTGTATCACACTCACTCACTATACTCTTATTGTATGTGTTGTTGTTGTATTGTTAGTGTCGACTACTGTATCACACTCACTCACTATACTCTTATTGTATGTGTTGTTGTTGTATTGTTAGTGTCGACTACTGTATCACACTCACTCACTATACTCTTATTGTATGTGTTGTTGTTGTATTGTTAGTGTCGACTACTGTATCACACTCACTCACTATACTCTTATTGTATGTGTTGTTGTTGTATTGTTAGTGTCGACTACTGTATCACACTCACTCACTATACTCTTATTGTATGTGTTGTTGTTGTATTGTTAGTGTCGACTACTGTATCACACTCACTCACTATACTCTTATTGTATGTGTTGTTGTTGTATTGTTAGTGTCGACTACTGTATCACACTCACTCACTATACTCTTATTGTATGTGTTGTTGTTGTATTGTTAGTGTCGACTACTGTATCACACTCACTCACTATACTCTTATTGTATGTGTTGTTGTTGTATTGTTAGTGTCGACTACTGTATCACACTCACTCACTATACTCTTATTGTATGTGTTGTTGTTGTATTGTTAGTGTCGACTACTGTATCACACTCACTCACTATACTCTTATTGTATGTGTTGTTGTTGTATTGTTAGTGTCGACTACTGTATCACACTCACTCACTATACTCTTATTGTATGTGTTGTTGTTGTATTGTTAGTGTCGACTACTGTATCACACTCACTCACTATACTCTTATTGTATGTGTTGTTGTTGTATTGTTAGTGTCGACTACTGTATCACACTCACTCACTATACTCTTATTGTATGTGTTGTTGTTGTATTGTTAGTGTCGACTACTGTATCACACTCACTCACTATACTCTTATTGTATGTGTTGTTGTTGTATTGTTAGTGTCGACTACTGTATCACACTCACTCACTATACTCTTATTGTATGTGTTGTTGTTGTATTGTTAGTGTCGACTACTGTATCACACTCACTCACTATACTCTTATTGTATGTGTTGTTGTTGTATTGTTAGTGTCGACTACTGTATCACACTCACTCACTATACTCTTATTGTATGTGTTGTTGTTGTATTGTTAGTGTCGACTACTGTATCACACTCACTCACTATACTCTTATTGTATGTGTTGTTGTTGTATTGTTAGTGTCGACTACTGTATCACACTCACTCACTATACTCTTATTGTATGTGTTGTTGTTGTATTGTTAGTGTCGACTACTGTATCACACTCACTCACTATACTCTTATTGTATGTGTTGTTGTTGTATTGTTAGTGTCGACTACTGTATCACACTCACTCACTATACTCTTATTGTATGTGTTGTTGTTGTATTGTTAGTGTCGACTACTGTATCACACTCACTCACTATACTCTTATTGTATGTGTTGTTGTTGTATTGTTAGTGTCGACTACTGTATCACACTCACTCACTATACTCTTATTGTATGTGTTGTTGTTGTATTGTTAGTGTCGACTACTGTATCACACTCACTCACTATACTCTTATTGTATGTGTTGTTGTTGTATTGTTAGTGTCGACTACTGTATCACACTCACTCACTATACTCTTATTGTATGTGTTGTTGTTGTATTGTTAGTGTCGACTACTGTATCACACTCACTCACTATACTCTTATTGTATGTGTTGTTGTTGTATTGTTAGTGTCGACTACTGTATCACACTCACTCACTATACTCTTATTGTATGTGTTGTTGTTGTATTGTTAGTGTCGACTACTGTATCACACTCACTCACTATACTCTTATTGTATGTGTTGTTGTTGTATTGTTAGTGTCGACTACTGTATCACACTCACTCACTATACTCTTATTGTATGTGTTGTTGTTGTATTGTTAGTGTCGACTACTGTATCACACTCACTCACTATACTCTTATTGTATGTGTTGTTGTTGTATTGTTAGTGTCGACTACTGTATCACACTCACTCACTATACTCTTATTGTATGTGTTGTTGTTGTATTGTTAGTGTCGACTACTGTATCACACTCACTCACTATACTCTTATTGTATGTGTTGTTGTTGTATTGTTAGTGTCGACTACTGTATCACACTCACTCACTATACTCTTATTGTATGTGTTGTTGTTGTATTGTACTGTAGTGTCGACTACTGTATCACACTCACTCACTATACTCTTATTGTATGTGTTGTTGTTGTATTGTTAGTGTCGACTACTGTATCACACTCACTCACTATACTCTTATTGTATGTGTTGTTGTTGTATTGTTAGTGTCGACTACTGTATCACACTCACTCACTATACTCTTATTGTATGTGTTGTTGTTGTATTGTTAGTGTCGACTACTGTATCACACTCACTCACTATACTCTTATTGTATGTGTTGTTGTTGTATTGTTAGTGTCGACTACTGTATCACACTCACTCACTATACTCTTATTGTATGTGTTGTTGTTGTATTGTTAGTGTCGACTACTGTATCACACTCACTCACTATACTCTTATTGTATGTGTTGTTGTTGTATTGTTAGTGTCGACTACTGTATCACACTCACTCACTATACTCTTATTGTATGTGTTGTTGTTGTATTGTTAGTGTCGACTACTGTATCACACTCACTCACTATACTCTTATTGTATGTGTTGTTGTTGTATTGTTAGTGTCGACTACTGTATCACACTCACTCACTATACTCTTATTGTATGTGTTGTTGTTGTATTGTTAGTGTCGACTACTGTATCACACTCACTCACTATACTCTTATTGTATGTGTTGTTGTTGTATTGTTAGTGTCGACTACTGTATCACACTCACTCACTATACTCTTATTGTATGTGTTGTTGTTGTATTGTTAGTGTCGACTACTGTATCACACTCACTCACTATACTCTTATTGTATGTGTTGTTGTTGTATTGTTAGTGTCGACTACTGTATCACACTCACTCACTATACTCTTATTGTATGTGTTGTTGTTGTATTGTTAGTGTCGACTACTGTATCACACTCACTCACTATACTCTTATTGTATGTGTTGTTGTTGTATTGTTAGTGTCGACTACTGTATCACACTCACTCACTATACTCTTATTGTATGTGTTGTTGTTGTATTGTTAGTGTCGACTACTGTATCACACTCACTCACTATACTCTTATTGTATGTGTTGTTGTTGTATTGTTAGTGTCGACTACTGTATCACACTCACTCACTATACTCTTATTGTATGTGTTGTTGTTGTATTGTTAGTGTCGACTACTGTATCACACTCACTCACTATACTCTTATTGTATGTGTTGTTGTTGTATTGTTAGTGTCGACTACTGTATCACACTCACTCACTATACTCTTATTGTATGTGTTGTTGTTGTATTGTTAGTGTCGACTACTGTATCACACTCACTCACTATACTCTTATTGTATGTGTTGTTGTTGTATTGTTAGTGTCGACTACTGTATCACACTCACTCACTATACTCTTATTGTATGTGTTGTTGTTGTATTGTTAGTGTCGACTACTGTATCACACTCACTCACTATACTCTTATTGTATGTGTTGTTGTTGTATTGTTAGTGTCGACTACTGTATCACACTCACTCACTATACTCTTATTGTATGTGTTGTTGTTGTATTGTTAGTGTCGACTACTGTATCACACTCACTCACTATACTCTTATTGTATGTGTTGTTGTTGTATTGTTAGTGTCGACTACTGTATCACACTCACTCACTATACTCTTATTGTATGTGTTGTTGTTGTATTGTTAGTGTCGACTACTGTATCACACTCACTCACTATACTCTTATTGTATGTGTTGTTGTTGTATTGTTAGTGTCGACTACTGTATCACACTCACTCACTATACTCTTATTGTATGTGTTGTTGTTGTATTGTTAGTGTCGACTACTGTATCACACTCACTCACTATACTCTTATTGTATGTGTTGTTGTTGTATTGTTAGTGTCGACTACTGTATCACACTCACTCACTATACTCTTATTGTATGTGTTGTTGTTGTATTGTTAGTGTCGACTACTGTATCACACTCACTCACTATACTCTTATTGTATGTGTTGTTGTTGTATTGTTAGTGTCGACTACTGTATCACACTCACTCACTATACTCTTATTGTATGTGTTGTTGTTGTATTGTTAGTGTCGACTACTGTATCACACTCACTCACTATACTCTTATTGTATGTGTTGTTGTTGTATTGTTAGTGTCGACTACTGTATCACACTCACTCACTATACTCTTATTGTATGTGTTGTTGTTGTATTGTTAGTGTCGACTACTGTATCACACTCACTCACTATACTCTTATTGTATGTGTTGTTGTTGTATTGTTAGTGTCGACTACTGTATCACACTCACTCACTATACTCTTATTGTATGTGTTGTTGTTGTATTGTTAGTGTCGACTACTGTATCACACTCACTCACTATACTCTTATTGTATGTGTTGTTGTTGTATTGTTAGTGTCGACTACTGTATCACACTCACTCACTATACTCTTATTGTATGTGTTGTTGTTGTATTGTTAGTGTCGACTACTGTATCACACTCACTCACTATACTCTTATTGTATGTGTTGTTGTTGTATTGTTAGTGTCGACTACTGTATCACACTCACTCACTATACTCTTATTGTATGTGTTGTTGTTGTATTGTTAGTGTCGACTACTGTATCACACTCACTCACTATACTCTTATTGTATGTGTTGTTGTTGTATTGTTAGTGTCGACTACTGTATCACACTCACTCACTATACTCTTATTGTATGTGTTGTTGTTGTATTGTTAGTGTCGACTACTGTATCACACTCACTCACTATACTCTTATTGTATGTGTTGTTGTTGTATTGTTAGTGTCGACTGTATCACACTCACTCACTAGACTCTTATTGTATGTGTTGTTGTTGTATTGTTAGTGTCGACTACTGTATCACACTCACTCACTATACTCTTATTGTATGTGTTGTTGTTGTATTGTTAGTGTCGACTACTGTATCACACTCACTCACTATACTCTTATTGTATGTGTTGTTGTTGTATTGTTAGTGTCGACTACTGTATCACACTCACTCACTATACTCTTATTGTATGTGTTGTTGTTGTATTGTTAGTGTCGACTACTGTATCACACTCACTCACTATACTCTTATTGTATGTGTTGTTGTTGTATTGTTAGTGTCGACTACTGTATCACACTCACTCACTATACTCTTATTGTATGTGTTGTTGTTGTATTGTTAGTGTCGACTACTGTATCACACTCACTCACTATACTCTTATTGTATGTGTTGTTGTTGTATTGTTAGTGTCGACTACTGTATCACACTCACTCACTATACTCTTATTGTATGTGTTGTTGTTGTATTGTTAGTGTCGACTACTGTATCACACTCACTCACTATACTCTTATTGTATGTGTTGTTGTTGTATTGTTAGTGTCGACTACTGTATCACACTCACTCACTATACTCTTATTGTATGTGTTGTTGTTGTATTGTTAGTGTCGACTACTGTATCACACTCACTCACTATACTCTTATTGTATGTGTTGTTGTTGTATTGTTAGTGTCGACTACTGTATCACACTCACTCACTATACTCTTATTGTATGTGTTGTTGTTGTATTGTTAGTGTCGACTACTGTATCACACTCACTCACTATACTCTTATTGTATGTGTTGTTGTTGTATTGTTAGTGTCGACTACTGTATCACACTCACTCACTATACTCTTATTGTATGTGTTGTTGTTGTATTGTTAGTGTCGACTACTGTATCACACTCACTCACTATACTCTTATTGTATGTGTTGTTGTTGTATTGTTAGTGTCGACTACTGTATCACACTCACTCACTATACTCTTATTGTATGTGTTGTTGTTGTATTGTTAGTGTCGACTACTGTATCACACTCACTCACTATACTCTTATTGTATGTGTTGTTGTTGTATTGTTAGTGTCGACTACTGTATCACACTCACTCACTATACTCTTATTGTATGTGTTGTTGTTGTATTGTTAGTGTCGACTACTGTATCACACTCACTCACTATACTCTTATTGTATGTGTTGTTGTTGTATTGTTAGTGTCGACTACTGTATCACACTCACTCACTATACTCTTATTGTATGTGTTGTTGTTGTATTGTTAGTGTCGACTACTGTATCACACTCACTCACTATACTCTTATTGTATGTGTTGTTGTTGTATTGTTAGTGTCGACTACTGTATCACACTCACTCACTATACTCTTATTGTATGTGTTGTTGTTGTATTGTTAGTGTCGACTACTGTATCACACTCACTCACTATACTCTTATTGTATGTGTTGTTGTTGTATTGTTAGTGTCGACTACTGTATCACACTCACTCACTATACTCTTATTGTATGTGTTGTTGTTGTATTGTTAGTGTCGACTACTGTATCACACTCACTCACTATACTCTTATTGTATGTGTTGTTGTTGTATTGTTAGTGTCGACTACTGTATCACACTCACTCACTATACTCTTATTGTATGTGTTGTTGTTGTATTGTTAGTGTCGACTACTGTATCACACTCACTCACTATACTCTTATTGTATGTGTTGTTGTTGTATTGTTAGTGTCGACTACTGTATCACACTCACTCACTATACTCTTATTGTATGTGTTGTTGTTGTATTGTTAGTGTCGACTACTGTATCACACTCACTCACTATACTCTTATTGTATGTGTTGTTGTTGTATTGTTAGTGTCGACTACTGTATCACACTCACTCACTATACTCTTATTGTATGTGTTGTTGTTGTATTGTTAGTGTCGACTACTGTATCACACTCACTCACTATACTCTTATTGTATGTGTTGTTGTTGTATTGTTAGTGTCGACTCACTGTATCACACTCACTCACTATACTCTTATTGTATGTGTTGTTGTTGTATTGTTAGTGTCGACTACTGTATCACACTCACTCACTATACTCTTATTGTATGTGTTGTTGTTGTATTGTTAGTGTCGACTACTGTATCACACTCACTCACTATACTCTTATTGTATGTGTTGTTGTTGTATTGTTAGTGTCGACTACTGTATCACACTCACTCACTATACTCTTATTGTATGTGTTGTTGTTGTATTGTTAGTGTCGACTACTGTATCACACTCACTCACTATACTCTTATTGTATGTGTTGTTGTTGTATTGTTAGTGTCGACTACTGTATCACACTCACTCACTATACTCTTATTGTATGTGTTGTTGTTGTATTGTTAGTGTCGACTACTGTATCACACTCACTCACTATACTCTTATTGTATGTGTTGTTGTTGTATTGTACTGTAGTGTCGACTACTGTATCACACTCACTCACTATACTCTTATTGTATGTGTTGTTGTTGTATTGTTAGTGTCGACTACTGTATCACACTCACTCACTATACTCTTATTGTATGTGTTGTTGTTGTATTGTTAGTGTCGACTACTGTATCACACTCACTCACTATACTCTTATTGTATGTGTTGTTGTTGTATTGTTAGTGTCGACTACTGTATCACACTCACTCACTATACTCTTATTGTATGTGTTGTTGTTGTATTGTTAGTGTCGACTACTGTATCACACTCACTCACTATACTCTTATTGTATGTGTTGTTGTTGTATTGTTAGTGTCGACTACTGTATCACACTCACTCACTATACTCTTATTGTATGTGTTGTTGTTGTATTGTTAGTGTCGACTACTGTATCACACTCACTCACTATACTCTTATTGTATGTGTTGTTGTTGTATTGTTAGTGTCGACTACTGTATCACACTCACTCACTATACTCTTATTGTATGTGTTGTTGTTGTATTGTTAGTGTCGACTACTGTATCACACTCACTCACTATACTCTTATTGTATGTGTTGTTGTTGTATTGTTAGTGTCGACTACTGTATCACACTCACTCACTATACTCTTATTGTATGTGTTGTTGTTGTATTGTTAGTGTCGACTACTGTATCACACTCACTCACTATACTCTTATTGTATGTGTTGTTGTTGTATTGTTAGTGTCGACTACTGTATCACACTCACTCACTATACTCTTATTGTATGTGTTGTTGTTGTATTGTTAGTGTCGACTACTGTATCACACTCACTCACTATACTCTTATTGTATGTGTTGTTGTTGTATTGTTAGTGTCGACTACTGTATCACACTCACTCACTATACTCTTATTGTATGTGTTGTTGTTGTATTGTTAGTGTCGACTACTGTATCACACTCACTCACTATACTCTTATTGTATGTGTTGTTGTTGTATTGTTAGTGTCGACTACTGTATCACACTCACTCACTATACTCTTATTGTATGTGTTGTTGTTGTATTGTTAGTGTCGACTACTGTATCACACTCACTCACTATACTCTTATTGTATGTGTTGTTGTTGTATTGTTAGTGTCGACTACTGTATCACACTCACTCACTATACTCTTATTGTATGTGTTGTTGTTGTATTGTTAGTGTCGACTACTGTATCACACTCACTCACTATACTCTTATTGTATGTGTTGTTGTTGTATTGTTAGTGTCGACTACTGTATCACACTCACTCACTATACTCTTATTGTATGTGTTGTTGTTGTATTGTTAGTGTCGACTACTGTATCACACTCACTCACTATACTCTTATTGTATGTGTTGTTGTTGTATTGTTAGTGTCGACTACTGTATCACACTCACTCACTATACTCTTATTGTATGTGTTGTTGTTGTATTGTTAGTGTCGACTACTGTATCACACTCACTCACTATACTCTTATTGTATGTGTTGTTGTTGTATTGTTAGTGTCGACTACTGTATCACACTCACTCACTATACTCTTATTGTATGTGTTGTTGTTGTATTGTTAGTGTCGACTACTGTATCACACTCACTCACTATACTCTTATTGTATGTGTTGTTGTTGTATTGTTAGTGTCGACTACTGTATCACACTCACTCACTATACTCTTATTGTATGTGTTGTTGTTGTATTGTTAGTGTCGACTACTGTATCACACTCACTCACTATACTCTTATTGTATGTGTTGTTGTTGTATTGTAAGTGTCGACTACTGTATCACACTCACTCACTATACTCTTATTGTATGTGTTGTTGTTGTATTGTTAGTGTCGACTACTGTATCACACTCACTCACTATACTCTTATTGTATGTGTTGTTGTTGTATTGTTAGTGTCGACTACTGTATCACACTCACTCACTATACTCTTATTGTATGTGTTGTTGTTGTATTGTTAGTGTCGACTACTGTCACACTCACACTCTTATTGTATGTGTTGTTGTTGTATTGTTAGTGTCGACTACTGTATCACACTACTCACTATACTTTATTGTATGTGTTGTTGTTGTATTGTTAGTGTCGACTACTGTATCACACTCACTCACTATACTCTTATTGTATGTGTTGTTGTTGTATTGTTAGTGTCGACTACTGTATCACACTCACTCACTATACTCTTATTGTATGTGTTGTTGTTGTATTGTTAGTGTCGACTACTGTATCACACTCACTCACTATACTCTTATTGTATGTGTTGTTGTTGTATTGTAAGTGTCGACTACTGTATCACACTCACTCACTATACTCTTATTGTATGTGTTGTTGTTGTATTGTTAGTGTCGACTACTGTATCACACTCACTCACTATACTCTTATTGTATGTGTTGTTGTTGTATTGTTAGTGTCGACTACTGTATCACACTCACTCACTATACTCTTATTGTATGTGTTGTTGTTGTATTGTTAGTGTCGACTACTGTATCACACTCACTCACTATACTCTTATTGTATGTGTTGTTGTTGTATTGTTAGTGTCGACTACTGTATCACACTCACTCACTATACTCTTATTGTATGTGTTGTTGTTGTATTGTTAGTGTCGACTACTGTATCACACTCACTCACTATACTCTTATTGTATGTGTTGTTGTTGTATTGTTAGTGTCGACTACTGTATCACACTCACTCACTATACTCTTATTGTATGTGTTGTTGTTGTATTGTTAGTGTCGACTACTGTATCACACTCACTCACTATACTCTTATTGTATGTGTTGTTGTTGTATTGTTAGTGTCGACTACTGTATCACACTCACTCACTATACTCTTATTGTATGTGTTGTTGTTGTATTGTTAGTGTCGACTACTGTA
Source organism: Cherax quadricarinatus (assembly GCF_038502225.1). Classification (NCBI taxonomy): domain Eukaryota; kingdom Metazoa; phylum Arthropoda; class Malacostraca; order Decapoda; family Parastacidae; genus Cherax; species Cherax quadricarinatus. The sequence goes on along the minus strand of NC_091329.1, from coordinate 32,119,462 downwards.
TCACACTCACTCACTATACTCTTATTGTATGTGTTGTTGTTGTATTGTAAGTGTCGACTACTGTATCACACTCACTCACTATACTCTTATTGTATGTGTTGTAGTTGTATTGTTGTTGTTGTATTGTTAGTGTCGACTACTGTATCACACTCACTCACTATACTCTTATTGTATGTGTTGTTGTTGTATTGTTAGTGTCGACTACTGTATCACACTCACTCACTATACTCTTATTGTATGTGTTGTTGTTGTATTGTTAGTGTCGACTACTGTATCACACTCACTCACTATACTCTTATTGTATGTGTTGTTGTTGTATTGTTAGTGTCGACTACTGTATCACACTCACTCACTATACTCTTATTGTATGTGTTGTTGTTGTATTGTTAGTGTCGACTACTGTATCACACTCACTCACTATACTCTTATTGTATGTGTTGTTGTTGTATTGTAAGTGTCGACTACTGTATCACACTCACTCACTATACTCTTATTGTATGTGTTGTTGTTGTATTGTTAGTGTCGACTACTGTATCACACTCACTCACTATACTCTTATTGTATGTGTTGTTGTTGTATTGTTAGTGTCGACTACTGTATCACACTCACTCACTATACTCTTATTGTATGTGTTGTTGTTGTATTGTTAGTGTCGACTACTGTATCACACTCACTCACTATACTCTTATTGTATGTGTTGTTGTTGTATTGTAAGTGTCGACTACTGTATCACACTCACTCACTATACTCTTATTGTATGTGTTGTTGTTGTATTGTAAGTGTCGACTACTGTATCACACTCACTCACTATACTCTTATTGTATGTGTTGTTGTTGTATTGTTAGTGTCGACTACTGTATCACACTCACTCACTATACTCTTATTGTATGTGTTGTTGTTGTATTGTTAGTGTCGACTACTGTATCACACTCACTCACTATACTCTTATTGTATGTGTTGTTGTTGTTGTTAGTGTCGACTACTGTATCACACTCACTCACTATACTCTTATTGTATGTGTTGTTGTTGTATTGTTAGTGTCGACTACTGTATCACACTCACTCACTATACTCTTATTGTATGTGTTGTTGTTGTATTGTTAGTGTCGACTACTGTATCACACTCACTCACTATACTCTTATTGTATGTGTTGTTGTTGTATTGTTAGTGTCGACTACTGTATCACACTCACTCACTATACTCTTATTGTATGTGTTGTTGTTGTATTGTAAGTGTCGACTACTGTATCACACTCACTCACTATACTCTTATTGTATGTGTTGTTGTTGTATTGTAAGTGTCGACTACTGTATCACACTCACTCACTATACTCTTATTGTATGTGTTGTTGTTGTATTGTTAGTGTCGACTACTGTATCACACTCACTCACTATACTCTTATTGTATGTGTTGTTGTTGTATTGTTAGTGTCGACTACTGTATCACACTCACTCACTATACTCTTATTGTATGTGTTGTTGTTGTATTGTTCAGTGTCGACTACTGTATCACACTCACTCACTATACTCTTATTGTATGTGTTGTTGTTGTATTGTTAGTGTCGACTACTGTATCACACTCACTCACTATACTCTTATTGTATGTGTTGTTGTTGTATTGTTAGTGTCGACTACTGTATCACACTCACTCACTATACTCTTATTGTATGTGTTGTTGTTGTATTGTTAGTGTCGACTACTGTATCACACTCACTCACTATACTCTTATTGTATGTGTTGTTGTTGTATTGTTAGTGTCGACTACTGTATCACACTCACTCACTATACTCTTATTGTATGTGTTGTTGTTGTATTGTTAGTGTCGACTACTGTATCACACTCACTCACTATACTCTTATTGTATGTGTTGTTGTTGTATTGTTAGTGTCGACTACTGTATCACACTCACTCACTATACTCTTATTGTATGTGTTGTTGTTGTATTGTTAGTGTCGACTACTGTATCACACTCACTCACTATACTCTTATTGTATGTGTTGTTGTTGTATTGTTAGTGTCGACTACTGTATCACACTCACTCACTATACTCTTATTGTATGTGTTGTTGTTGTATTGTTAGTGTCGACTACTGTATCACACTCACTCACTATACTCTTATTG
>NC_091329.1:32057342-32109842 GCF_038502225.1 Cherax quadricarinatus | reverse complement strand
CCTTGCTACTGTGTGTGTGTATCCCTTCAAGTCATACTGCGCTATTGCTGCTTGTTGCATGCATTGCAAGCAGCATGTTGCATTGGGGTTAATGCCACCTACATGTCAGGCAGTTGGTGTCTGACTATACTCTACTAAGTGTACCCAAACTATCTCTACAGCACTGCTGGCGAATTGCTTGTTATAGTGGTAGAGAATATTAATGGATTCTTACTGCTGCACAGCTTCGTGACATTATTCAAACAAAGTTAAGAGCTGAAGCAACTATGGTGCACCAAACTGAGGTATCTCCTACTACAGGAGCTATTAATTGCCGATCTCTGCTTAAGTTGCTTTGTAATGAGGAGGCATAACACCAGAGCAACCAGACCAGCAGTCTCGTGAAACAGGTACACCAGGTTTGTCTCAGGGCGAGTCCACTTCATTGGCACTTGAGTTAGCCAAACTCAATCTTGAAACAACTAGAGAGCAGCGAGCATTTGCTAGGGAGCAGTTTGAAAGAGAGAAAGAGAGGAGGCAATTTAAGGAGACTGTGGATGACTAATTTATCTTGCAAAAGGCAGTGCAGCCAGTTCCTCGTTTTGTTCAAGACGAGCCTGAGCAGTTTCTCGAGGCATTTGAAAACCAGGCTCGAGCCTGAGGAGCATTGGGCAGCATTGGTGCATACAACGTTGTACAGTAAGGTACGAGAGTTCACATCTGTGTTGAATAATGAAGAATTTTTTATTTATCAGAATGTTAAAACAAAGGTTCTTGGAGCATATCAGTGTACTCCCGCCAAGTACAAGAAGGAAATCAAATTGGGCAAGCGTCAGCTGAGTCAGTCTTGCCAATGGATATCTGTTGAGAATGCTGACCCATCCTTGGACGACTCTGATCTAGGACTAGACAATATGTTTTACGAGGAAAACTGGCCAGAGCCTCGTAAATTTAGTGAACAGACCTAGACCAAGCCTTCCTATTCCAGGGTTCCAGGATTGCAGAATATCTCCGTCTCCATGCCTGAGGGACTGTCCTTTTGGGAAGAACAACGAGAAGATCCCTCCTTAAACTTCGCTTTTCAGACTGCCAGGAGTGAATTGCACTCAGGTCATCAAATCAAATATAAAATTAAAAACGATTTCTTGATCTAAACAGAGAAGGCAAAAGACAGATAGATTGGTAATTCCTAAAAAGCTTAGATCACAAATATTAAATATAGCTCACAATTCTTCATTAGGAGGACGCTTAGGAATTACCAAAACCTTGTATTGAATACTAAAAGAGTTTTACTGGCCATAAATAAGGCAAGATGTGGAGAATCACATCCACTGTTGTTGGCGCCCGAACAGGGTACAGTCCATTTGAGCTGATCTTTAGGCATAATGTACAAGGTGCTCAAGGAAGGATGGATGGGAGAAGATGCCTGCATAATACCCTACAACCCTTCTTTAAGGTGGCAGGTGGGATAGTTGACAGAAACTCAAGTTTCGCTTCTTCAGTCCAGGAGACAAGGCGTTGGTACAGGAACCTATACCTGGCCACACCTTAAAAGCTGGATTTACGGAACTTATGCAAATTGTAAGTAAACTATCTAATGCAAATTATGTAGTAGCTACCCTTGATAAGTCCTCAAAGAGTAAAATTTACCACATAAATCAGATTAAAGCATTGAATGGTCCAAATAAAGTCCCAGTAATGACTTTGTAGACGACTCTGACTCCTTGCACGCTATTCCCGAAATTCAAGTCAAGCTTCCCATTTCCGTCCTCCTCAAGGACCCTTGTCTTTTAATGGTGGGACAGTAGGTCTGGTGCCACGCTCCTTCCTTAAGTGAATGTGACCTGACCTGACTAGGTTGGGGCATTGGCTTAAGCTGGTGGGAGAACCGGACCTGCCTCGCATGGGCCAGTAGGCCGGCTGCAGTGTTCCTTCTTTCTTATGTTCTTATATTCCTATGACATATTTTCGGATGTCCCGATAAAATATACACTAGGATATCATGATGTAGATGTTGGAAACTCTAAACCTATTAAACTTTGCCCCTACAGAGCTAATACTGCAAAACAGAGGCTACTTCAGCAGGAGGTAGAGTTTTTGTTAGAGCAGGAGTTAGTGGAGGAGTCAGCCAGTCCGTGGGCTTCACCATACATCCTTGTTAACAACTCCGATGGAGGCTTTTGAATGTGTACAGACTACCGTAAGGTGAATGACGTCACTATTCCAGACTCACCATCACCCTCACCATCACACTCACCATCACACTCACGACCACCCTCACCATCACACTCACCAACACCCTCACCATCACCCTCACACTCATCATCACACTCACCATCACACTCACCATCACACTCACCAACACCCTCACCATCACCCTCACACTCATCATCACACTCACCATCACACTCACCAACACCCTCACCATCACCCTCACACTCATCATCACACTCACCATCACACTCACCATCACACTCACCAACACCCTCACCATCACCCTCACACTCATCATCACACTCACCATCACACTCACCATCACCCTCACCCTCACCGTCACACTCACCATCACCCTCACCATCACACTCACCAACACACTCACCATCACCCTCACCATCATATTCACCATCACCCTCACCATCACACTCACCAACACACTCACCATCATCCTAACCAACACACTCACTAACACCCTCAACATCACCCTCACCATCACCCTCACCATCACACTCACCATCACCCTCACCATCACACTCACAATCATCCTCTCCATCACACTCACCATCACCCTCACCAACACACTCACCATCACACTCACCATCACACTCACCATCACACTCACCATCACCCTCACCATCACACTCACCATCACCCTCCCCAACACACTCACCATCACACTCACCATCACACTCACCATCACGCTCACCATCACCCTCACCAACACACTCACCATCACACTCACCAACACACTCACAATCATACTCATCATCACACTCACCATCACCCTCACCATCACACTCACCAACACACTCACCATCACACTCACCAACACACTCACCATCACATTCATCAACACACTCATCATCACACTCACCATCACTCTCACCATCACCCTCTCCATCACACTCACCATCACCATCACACTCACCAACACACTCATCACAGTCACCATCACCCTCACCATCACACTCACCATCACACTCACCATCACACTCACCAACACACCATCACCCTCACCATCACACTCACCATTACACTCACCAACACACCATCACCCTCACCAGCACACTCACCATCACACTCACCGTCACCATCACACTCACCATCACACTCACCATCACCCTCACCAACACACTCACCATCACACTCACCACACACTCATCATCACACTCATCATCACACTCACCATCACCCTCACCATCACACTCACCAACACACTCACCTTCACACACACCAACACACTCACAATCACATTCATCAACACACTCATCACACTCACCATCACTCTCACCATCACCCTCCATCACACTCACCATCACCATCACACTCACCAACACACTCACCACAGTCACCATCACCCTCACCATCACACTCACCATCACACTCACCAACACACCATCACCCTCACCATCACACTCACCATTACACTCACCAACACACCATCACCCTCACCAGCACACTCACCATCACACTCACCGTCACCATCACCATCACACTCACCAACACACTCATCATCACACTCACCATCACACTCACCATCACACCATAACCCTCACCATCACACTCACCATCACACTCACCAACACCATCACCATCACACTCACCATGACACTCACCATGACACTCACCATCACCCTCACCATCACCCTCACCATCACACTCACCAACACGCTCATCATCACCCTCACCAACACACTCACCATCACACTGACAAACACACTCACCATCACACTCACCATCACACTCACCATCACCCCTCATCATCACACTCACCATCACACTCACCAACACAGTCACCATCACCCTCACCATCACTCTCACCATCACCCTTACCATCACACTCACCATCACACTCACCAACAGTCACCATCACCCTCCCCATCACCCTCACCAACACACCATCACACTCACCATCACACTCACCACCACACTCACCATCACCCTCACCATCACACTCACCATCATCCTCACCATCACACTCACCATCACACTCACCATCACACTCACCAACACAGTCACCATCACCCTCGCCATCACCCTCACCAACACACCATCACACTCACCATCACACTCACCACCACACTCACCATCACCCTCACCATCACACTCCCCACGACACTCACCATCACACTCACCCTCACCATCACACTCACCAACACAGTCACCATCACACTCACCATCACACTCCCCACCACACTCACCATCACACTCACCCTCACCCTCACCATCACACTCACCAACACAGTCACCATCACACTCACCATCACGCTCACCATCACACTCACCATCACACTCACCACCACACTCACCAACACCATCACCATGACACTTACCATGACACTCACAATGACACTCACCATCACCCCTCACCATCACACTCACCAACACACTCACCATCACACTCACCACCACACTCACCATCACCCTCACCATCACACTCACCATCACCCTCACCATCACACACACCACCACCCTCACCATCACACTCACCAACACAGTTACCATCACACTTACCATCACACTCACCATCACACTCACCAACACAGTTACCATGACACTCACCATCACACTTACCATCACACTTACCATCACACTCACCAACACACTCACCATCACACTCACCAACACACTCACCAACACACTCACCATCACACTCACCAACACAGTCACCATCACACTCACCATCACACTTACCATCACACTCACCATCACACTCACCAACACACTCACCATCACACTCATCAACACACTCGCCATCACACTCACCATCACACTCACCAACACAGTCACCATCACACTCACCATCACGCTCACCATCACACTCACCATCACACTCACCACCACACTCACCAACACCATCACCATGACACTCACCATGACACTCACCATGACACTCACCATCACCCCTCACCATCACACTCACCAACACACTCACCAACACACTCACCACCACACTCACCATCACCCTCACCATCACACTCACCATCACCCTCACCATCACACTCACCACCACCCTCACCATCACACTCACCATCACCCTCACCATCACACTCACCATCACCCTCACCATCACACTCACCACCACCCTCACCATCACACTCACCAACACAGTTACCATCACACTTACCATCACACTCACCATCACCCTCACCATCACACTCACCACCACCCTCACCATCACACTCACCAACACAGTTACCATCACACTCACCATCACACTCACCATCACACTCACCAACACACTCACCATCACACTCACCAACACACTCACCAACACACTCACCATCACACTCACCAACACAGTCACCATCACACTCACCATCACACTCACCATCACACTCACCATCACACTCACCAACACACTCACCATCACACTCACCAACACACTCACCATCACACTCACCAACACAGTCACCATCACACTCACCATCACACTTACCATCACACTCACCATCACACTCACCAACACACTCACCATCACACTCATCAACACACTCGCCATCACATTCACCATCACACTCACCAACACAGTCACCATCACACTCACCATTACACTTACCATCACACTCACCATCACACTCACCAACACAGTCACCATCACACTCACCATCACACTCACCAACACACTCACCATCACACTCACCATCACACTCACCAACACACTCACCATCACACTCACCAACACACTCACCATCACACTCACCATCACACTCACCAACACACTCACCATCACACTCACCATCACACTCACCAACACACTCACCATCACACTCACCATCACACTCACCATCACCCTCACACTGTTACGAGTATGACCTTACCCGATTTGTATTTGAGAAATATTCGTGTAGGATATTGCTCTATATCTTATTATATATATTAATATTATATTGTATTGTTTGTTAGTCGTTATGTTAAGAATAAGTTTCATACAGTGAGAAACTGCTAATTATAGTGCCAGTCACGTGACCCAACCTGACGTCAGCTTACCTCTCACTGGTAAAGTCAGTAGGTTCACTCACTCACTCACAGTAGGTTCACAGCACACACAGTAGGTTCACACACTCACTCACAGTAGGTTCACACACAACACTCACAGTAGGTTCACACACAACACTCACAGTAGATTCACAACACTCACTCACAGTAGGTTCCAAACACTCACAGTAGGTTCACAACACTCACTCACAGTAGGTTCCAAACACTCACAGTAGGTTCACAACACTCACTCACAGTAGGTTCCAAACACTCACAGTAGGTTCACAACACTCACTCACAGTAGGTTCCAAACACTCACAGTAGGTTCACAACACTCACTCACAGTAGGTTCCAAACACTCACAGTAGTTTCACAACACTCACTCACAGTAGGTTCACAACACTCACAGTAGGTTCACAACACTCACAGTAGGTTCACAACACTCACTCACAGTAGGTTCACAACACTCACAGTAGGTTCACAATACTCACTCACAGTAGGTTCGCAACACTCACTCACAGTAGGTTCACAACACTCACAGTAGGTTCACAACACTCACTCACAGTAGGTTCACAATACTCACTCACAGTAGGTTCACAACACTCACTCACAGTAGGTTCACAATACTCACTCACAGTAGGTTCACAACACTCACTCACAGTAGGTTCACAACACTCACTCACAGTAGGTTCACACACTCACTCCCAGTAGGTTCACACAGACACTCACTCACAGTAGGTTCACACACTCACTCCCAGTAGGTTCACACAGACACTCACTCACAGTAGGTTCACAACACTCACTCACAGTAGGTTCACAACACTCACTCACAGTAGGTTCACACACTCACTCCCAGTAGGTTCACACACACACTCACAGTAGGTCCACACACTCCCAGTAGGTTCACACACTCACTCTCGAGTAGTACTCTGCCTTGTACTCTCACACCTAGTCTTATCTCTGATATCTAGAGTTCACTATTCATATATACATCCCTTGCCCGGGAATATCAATCAAACTTCCCGTATGAATAATTTGAATTGAATGTCTGGGTGAAGACATTGATAAGGGTTATGTTAGCAAGTATTAGTTACTTCACGTCATATATAGGTTCCCTAACTCTTCTTCTGGGAATTATGTCTTCCCAGTAAACTCTTGTGTCCTAACAATACCTGTGTATATATAACTGTTCCCTTTATGTGTAGAGGAAAAATTTATAAACAGTTTTACTGCTATATTTTAAGATTATGGTTCATAGAGATATGAAGATCTTCTCTAAGTTTAATTGTTATTAAAGATATGACTTTTACTTGAGTTTTGGTCATCCTACAGAAACAAAGTTAACAAAGTCTTTGGTTAAAAAGGCTATATTTGCAGTACTAAAAAACTTGTTGCTATTGGAGTTCTATCCTAGACAACATAGCCAACATAGACAACAATAGCCAATTTAGCAACTCATACCCCCCATCAAGGATCAGTGGTCTAATGTTAAACACTCTTCACGCGATAAATGGGATGCTTGTCCGGGAGCTTTAGCTATACTCTACCCAATAAATGGGCGCCTTGCGTCCGGGAATCTGATCCAAGGAAAAGGATCGATGCAGTATATTACCACAACAAATGGAAGTTCCTTCTTTCTGGTTAAAATGGATGACCTAAAAAACTTAAGAGTATGGCAATCTGTATGGAGAAATCTCTAGATCGGGAGGTTGCTAACTTGTGTGTTATTATTGACTCAGAGCATGATGGCTACCGATGTTTGGCTCTCACTTACCACTCACCCAGAATACAAACAACTACGGGGTATAAGGAACTGTCTCTTCCCCATTGCAATTGGTATTGGCGACACCATTACTGGGCAGAGTGAAAGGATTGATTTTGGCAGGTTCTTGGTGTCTCCCTATACGTTTGGAACTATGAAGGTTGGCATGATTGTCTTCTCATGTGTCGAAGCTACCAAGAGCATCCACACGACGGGAGTTAGCATGGCTGGTGCTGTTGTTTACACCCAAGTTAGACTAAGAATCTTTCAGTCATTTTCTGTGAGTCACTGCTGCTCTGGGACGAAGCATATCATTCTAGGTGGTATATTGAAAAACAAGTTAGTGATGACATTTAGGAGCAGAACCTACTCTCTGGTTCCTTTATGTTTGCTGCAGGTTGATGAGGCCTTCAACAATCTGTTCTGTAGTCTTGTTGGCATTGTTGGTTCAGTTACTACTCTAGCTGATGTCGCTGGTGCCTTTTCGTGTGATTTCTGTATATAGAAATCTTCGTAGTGTTGTTGCTCTCATTGGTCATATTGTCATTTGGAGACGTCGAAGACTAGCATAAGAAAGAAGACCTGTATTTGTTGATTCGTGAGTACACCGACACGTTCCTGGCAGTATGTTTCCGGGAACAAATTATTGGCTTTGAAAGTAGAGAATTGGAAGGCGAAGAGCATTATTGTTCAGGCTGAGTACGTCTTTGTTGTTCTAAAGGTCTTGATGGCGAGCAGCACCGTAGAGTCGTCCAGCGAGTGATACATCTCAATGCATCACTGAACAAGACCCCACCGGTGATTTCTCCGATGTCCATACTTGAGCGCTTCAGCTCGCAGTTTTCGGACGCCGGAATAGAGTAGTCACCTTCATCATCGACGATTTCGGCATATTCTCCGCCGCCGCCGCCGCCACCTCTCTTGGCATCTCTTCCTGTTTTGGAGCTGTCGTGCGCTCTCACCAACACCTTCCCCATCACCCTCACCAACACCCTCACCAACACCTTCCCCATCACCCTCACCAACACCCTCACCAACACCCTCCCCATCACTCTCACCAACACCTTCCCCATCACCCTCACCAACATCCTCACCAACACCCTCCCCATCACTCTCACCAACACTTTCCCCATCACCCTCACCAACGCCCTCCCCATCACTCTCACCAACACCTTCCCCATCACCCTCACCAACACCCTCCCCATCACTCTCACCAACACCTTCCCCATCACCCTCACCAACACCCTCACCAACACCCTCCCCATCACTCTCACCAACACCTTCCCCATCACCCTCACCAAAACCCTCCCCATCACCCTCACCAACACCCTTCCCATCATCCTCACCAACACCCTTCCCATCACCCTCACCAACACCCTTCCCATCACCCTCACCAACACCCTTCCCATCACCCTCACCAACACCCTCACCAACAGCCTCACCAACACCCTCCCCATCACCCTCACCATCACCAACATCCTCCCCATCACCCTCACCAACACCCTCCCCGTCACCCTCCCCATCACCCTCATCATCACTCTCACCAACACCCTCCCCGTCACCCTCCCCATCACCCTCATCATCACTCTCACCATCACTCACCAACATCATCAACCTTACTAACACCCTCACCTTCACCAACACCCCTCACGACCACCAACATCCTCACCATCACCAACACCACCACTACCACCACCACTACCACCACCACTACCACTACCATTACTACTTCCACCACTACCACCACAACTACTACCACTAACACTACCTCCACTACCACCACAACTACTACCACTGCTACCACTAATACTACCACCACTACACACTATCACCACCACTATCACCACCACTACCTCAACCATCACTACCACCACTGCTACCACCACCACTTACACCACACACCACCACTCACCAACTCCACCTACACTACTACCACTTCCACCACTACCACCACCATCAATCTACCACCACCACACTCACCACCCCCACCATCACACTCACCACCACCACCACCACCACCACCACCACCACCACCACCACCAAACACTACCACCACCACAACAACAGCACACCACCACACACTACCACCACCACCACAACAACACACCACCACCACACACTACCACCACCACCACCACCACAACAACAACACACTACCACCACACACTACCACCACCACCACAACAACACACTACCACCACACACTACCACCACCACCACAACAACACACTACCACCACCACCACAACAACACACCACCACCACACACTACCACCACCACCACAACAACACACCACCACCACACACTACCACCACCACCACAACAACACACCACCACCACACACTACCACCACCACCACAACAACACACCACCACCACACACTACCACCACCACCACAACAACACACCACCACCACACACTACCACCACCACCACAACAACACACCACCACCACACACTACTTCCACCACCAAAACAAGACACCACCACCACACACAACCACCACCACCACGCACTACCACCACCACACACTACCAGCACTACCAAAACAACACACCACCACCACAACAACACACTACCACCACCACCACAACAACACACTACCACCACTACCACAACAACACACCACCACCACACACTACCACCACCACCACAACAACACACCACCACCACACACTACTTCCACCACCAAAACAAGACACCACCACCACGCACTACCACCACCACACACTACCAGCACTACCAAAACAACACACCACCACACACGACCACCACCACAACAACACACCACCACCACACACTACCACCACCACCACACACTACCACCACCACCACCACCACAACAACAACACACCACCACCACACACTACCACCACCACCACAACAACACACCACCACCACACACATCCACCACCACCACCACCACACACTACCACCACAATCACAACAACACACCACCACCACAACAACACACTACCACCACCACCACAACAACACACCACCACCACACACTACCACCACCACCACAACAACACACCACCACCACACACTACTTCCACCACCAAAACAAGACACCACCACCACACACAACCACCACCACCACGCACTACCACCACCACACACTACCAGCACTACCAAAACAACACACCACCACACACGACCACCACCACAACAACACACCACCACCACACACTATCACCACCACCACCACCACCACCACCACCACCACCACAACAACAACAACAACACACCACCACCACACATTACCACCACAACAACACACCACCACGACACACTACCACCACCACCACAACAACTCACCACCACCACAACAACACACCACCACCACACGCTACCAACACCACCACCACAACAACAACACACCACCACCACACACTACTACCACCACCACCACAACAACACACCACCACCACACACTACTACCACCACCACCAGCACAACAACACACCACCACCACACACTACCACCACCACCACAACAACTCTGGAGAAATTTTCTTCAGGAGGGGGGTATCAGCCCCCTTCAGCCCCTTTCAGCCCTGAGGGGCCCAGCCCTCTCAGAAGGGGCAAGTATCTTGTTTACTGCTACAGTGAGTAATTGATTACAGATGCCATACGAGTATGCGACGTGGTCAAGTGACCGCCGCTCCTTGCAGTCCAGTGTTGCAAAGTGTATTTTTATAAGAGACAGTACATCTCTTACCTTAGCATGACAATTAAGGAAAATCCTGCTCCCACTTTATTACCATGGTAAAGATAGTGGACATTGTTGTCTATGCTTAAGACAGCAAGAATCAAACATTCTGCTTTGCTTCATCGAGGAAGTGGCAAGGAAGCAAAAGTACTAGGACAGCTTTTTCTTTGTGCTAGGGGAGTGACGGCGTGGGGCGCTGTGGCGTCTTCAGATTACTTTTGACTCTACTGAGAGTGACACTGACGCCAGGATAACCAACAAAGAACAACGATCTGTGCGTTAGTGTGAACAAAGTGTCTCATAAAACACAATAAACACTTAAGAGAAGTGTAATCAGCTTCTCTTGTGATAAGATTGTGAACAATAAAGACATATCTTGTGGAACATAGTGTACCAGTGTGTGTTTTCCTAGACAATGGAAGACGTGGACATCCAAGGACACTTCAGCTTCTATCAAGTCACCGATACCTGTCGAAGGTGTGAAGAACACCATAGCTCACGCTACAAGAGCAAGGTAGGTTACGAATTTCTTGTAGAACGGGGGACTGCGCAGTTCTTGAGTCACAAGGAGTTTGTAATCAACCTATAGTCGGCAGTAAGGTGCGGACTTTTGAGTCCAAACAAGTATGTAATTTGTCAGCCATCAGTGAATAAATATGCTGACATAACACCCCCTACGGGTAATTTATAATCTTACAAATTATAAATCTTTACAGCCCGTTGAGAGATGACTTCGACAGCTTCTCAAGACCTCGTCTGCAGGGGCGGCTGTGCAGGCGATGAGCTGTCTTTCTAAGTTACATACAAACTCTTTAAACATACATACAAACTCTCAACAACAACACACTACCACCACACACTACCACCACCACCACAACAACACACCACCACCACACACTACCACCACCACACACTACCACCACCACCAAAACAACACACCACCACCACACACTACCACCACCACCACAACACACCACCACCACACACTGCCACCATCACCACCACAACAACACACCACCACCACACACTTCACCACCACCACCTCCACACACACACATCACCTCCACCATCACACACCACCACCATTACTATCACCATCACCATGAACAATATCACCATTGCCAAGTCTAGTATTATTAAGAGCACCAACACCATCACTGACATCAACACTAACATAATTTCCAACACCATCACCATCACAACGCCAACACTGTCACCATCACAGACACCAACACTAACATCAAGACCATCACAACACCAACGCTATCACCACCACAACACCAACACCATCACAACACCATCACCATCACAACGCCAACACTGTCACCATCACAGACACCAACACTAACATCAAGACCATCACAACACCAACGCTATCACCACCACAACACCAACACCATCACAACACCAACGCTATCACCATCACAACACAAACACCATCACAACACCATCACAACACCATCACCATCACAACACCATCACCATCACAACACCATCAACAACACCATCACCATCACAGACACCAACACTAACATCAAGACCATCACAACACCAACGCTATCACCATCACAACACCAACACCATCACAACACCATCACCATCACAACACCATCAACAACACCATCACCATCACAACACCAACACCATCACAACACCATCACCACCACAACACCATCATCAACACCATCACCATCACAACACCATCACCATCACAACACCAACATCATCACAACACCATCATCAACACCATCACCATCACAACACCATCACCATAACCATCAACAACACCATCACCATAACCATCAACAACACCATCACCATAACCATCAACAACACCATCACCATAAACATCAACAACACCATCACCATAACCATCAACAACACCATCACCATAAACATCAACAACACCATCACCATAACCATCAACAACACCATCACCATCACAACACCAACACCATCACAACACCATCACAACACCATCACAACACCATCACAACACCATCTCCATCACAACACCATCACAACACCATCACCATCACAACACCATCAACAACACCATCACCATCACAACACCAACACCATCGCCAACACTGTAGTATAAATACATCTCTGTGGCTTCCATTTGGAGTCATGTTTTTAGTGTTCTATCGCAGAGTCTCGGTGTTGCAACTGTCTATATCAGGACTGTCTGGGAGAGTGTGGGTAGTGGAATGTTGACAGTGTGGGTAGTGGAATGTTGACAGTGTGGGTAGTGGAATGTTGACAGTGTGGGTAGTGGAATGTTGACAGTGTGGGTAGTGGAACGTGGACTCTGTGGGTAGTGGAATGTTGACAGTGTGGGTAGAGGAACGTGGACTGTGTTAGTGGAATGTGGACTGTGTGTGTAGTGGAAGGAGGACTGTGTGGGTAGTGGAATGTTGACAGTGTGGGTAGTGGAACGTGGACTGTGTGAGTAGTGGAATGTTGACAGTGTGGGTAGTGGAACGTGGACTGTGTGGGTAGTGGAATGTTGACAGTGTGGGTAGTGGAATGTGGACTGTGTGGGTAGTGGAATGTTGACAGTGTGGGTAGTGGAATGTGGACTGTGTGGGTAGTGGAATGTTGACAGTGTGGGTAGTGGAATGTGGACTGTGTGGGTAGTAGAATGTTGACAGTGTGGGTAGTGGAATGTTGACAGTGTGGGTAGTGGAACGTGGACTGTGTGGGTAGTGGAATGTTGACAGTGTGGGTAGTGGAATGTTGACAGTGTGGGTAGAGGAATGTGAACTGTGTGGGTAGTGGAATGTTGACAGTGTGGTAGTGGAATGTGGACTGTGTGGGTAGTGGAATGTTGACAGTGTGGGTAGTGGAATGTTGACAGTGTGGGTAGAGGAATGTGAACTGTGTGGGTAGTGGAATGTTGACAGTGTGGGTAGTGGAATGTGGACTGTGTGGGTAGTGGAATGTTGACAGTGTGGGTAGTGGAATGTGGACTGTGTGGGTAGTAGAATGTTGACAGTGTGGGTAGTGGAATGTTGACAGTGTGGGTAGTGGAACGTGGACTGTGTGGGTAGTGGAATGTTGACAGTGTGGGTAGTGGAATGTTGACAGTGTGGGTAGAGGAATGTGAACTGTGTGGGTAGTGGAATGTTGACAGTGTGGGTAGTGGAATGTGGACTGTGTGGGAAGTGGAATGTTGACAGAGTGGGTAGTGGAATGTGGACTGTGTGGGTAGTAGAATGTTGACAGTGTGGGTAGTGGAATGTTGACAGTGTGGGTAGTGGAACGTGGACTGTGTGAGTAGTGGAATGGGGACTCTGTGGGTAGTGGAATGTTGACAGTGTGGGTAGTGGAATGTGGACTGTGTGGGCAGTGGAATGTGTACTGTGGGGGTAGAGGAATGTTGACAGTGTGGGTAGTGGAACGTGGACTCTGTGGGTAGTGGAATGTTGACAGTGTGGGTAGTGGAACGTGGACTGTGTTAGTGGAATGTGGACTGTGTGTGTAGTGGAAGGAGGACTGTGTGGGTAGTGGAATGTTGACAGTGTGGGTAGTGGAACGTGGACTGTGTGAGTAGTGGAATGTTGACAGTGTGGGTAGAGGAATGTGGACTGTGTGAGTAGTGGAATGTTGAGAGTGTGGGTAGTGGAAAGTGGACTGTGTGGGTAGTGGAATGTTGAGAGTGTGGGTAGTGGAATGTTGACAGTGTGGGTAGAGGAATGCGAACTGTGTGGGTAGTGGAATGTTGACAGTGTGGGTAGTAGAATGTGGACTGTGTGGGTAGTGGAATGTTGACAGTGTGGGTAGTGGAATGTGGACTGTGTGGGTAGTAGAATGTTGACAGTGTGGGTAGTGGAATGTTGACAGTGTGGGTAGTGGAACGTGGACTGTGTGAGTAGTGGAATGTGGACTGTGTATGTAGTGGAATGTGGACTCTGTGGGTAATGGAATGTGGATTGTGTGGGTAATGGAATGTGGATTGTGTGGGTAGCGGAACGTGGACTGTGTTGGTAGTGGAATGTGGACTCTGTGGGTAGTTGAATGTGGACTGTGTGGGTAGTGGAATGTGGACTTTGTGGGTATTGGAATGTGGACTGTGTGGGTAGTGGAATGTGGACTGTGTGGGTAGTGGAACGTGGACTGTGTGGGTAGTGGAATGTGGACTCTGTGGGTAGTGGAATGTGGACTGTGTGGGTAGTGGAATATGGACTGTGTGGGTAGTGGAATGTTGACAGTGTGGGTAGTGGAACGTGGACTGTGTGGGTAGTGGAATGTTGACAGTGTAGGTAGTGGAATGTTGACAGTGTGGGTAGTGGAATGTTGACAGTGTGGGTAGAGGAATGTGGACTGTGTGGGTAGTGGAATGTTGACAGTGTGCGTAGTGGAATGTGGACTGTGCGGGTAGTGGAATGTTGACAGTGTGGGTAGTGGAATGTGGACTGTGTGGGTAGTGGAATGTTGACAGTGTGGGTAGTGGAATGTTGACAGTGTGGGTAGTGGAACGTGGACTGTGTGAGTAGTGGAATGTGGACTGTGTGTGTAGTGGAAGGTGGACTGTGTGGGTAGTGGAACGTGGACTGTGTTAGTGGAATGTGGACTGTGTGTGTAGTGGAAGGTTGACTGTGTGGGTAGTGGAATGTTGACAGTGTGGGTAGTGGAACGTGGACTGTGTGAGTAGTGGAATGTTGACAGTGTGGGTAGTGGAATGTGGACTGTGTGGGTAGTGGAATGTGTACTGTGTGGGTAGTGGAATGTTGACAGTGTGGGTAGTGGAATGTGTACTGTGGGGGTAGTGGAATGTTGACAGTGTGGGTAGTGGAATGTGGACTGTGGGGGTAGTGGAATGTTGGCAGTGTGGGTAGTGGAATGTGGACTGTGGGGGTAGTGGAATGTTGACAGTGTGGGTAGTGGAATGTGGACTGTGTGGGTAGTGGAATGTGTACTGTGGGGGTAGTGGAATGTTGACAGTGTGGGTAGTGGAACGTGGACTCTGTGGGTAGTGGAATGTTGACAGTGTGGGTAGTGGAACGTGGACTGTGTTAGTGGAATGTGGACTGTGTGTGTAGTGGAATGTTGACAGTGTGGGTAGTGGAACGTGGACTGTGTGAGTAGTGGAATGTTGACAGTGTGGGTAGAGGAATGTGGACTGTGTGGGTAGTGGAATGTTGACAGTGTGGGTAGTGGAATGTGGACTGTGTGGGTAGTGGAATGTTGACAGTGTGGGTAGTGGAATGTGGACTGTGGGGGTAGTGGAATGTTGACAGTGTGGGTAGTGGAATGTGGACTGTGTGGGTAGTGGAATGTGTACTGTGGGGGTAGTGGAATGTTGACAGTGTGGGTAGTGGAACGTGGACTCTGTGGGTAGTGGAATGTTGACAGTGTGGGTAGTGGAACGTGGACTGTGTTAGTGGAATGTGGACTGTGTGTGTAGTGGAAGGTGGACTGTGTGGGGAGTGGAATGTTGACAGTGTGGGTAGTGGAACGTGGACTGTGTGAGTAGTGGAATGTTGACAGTGTGGGTAGAGGAATGTGGACTGTGTGGGTAGTGGAATGTTGACAGTGTGGGTAGTGGAATGTGGACTGTGTGGGTAGTGGAATGTTGACAGTGTGGGTAGTGGAATGTTGACAGTGTGGGTAGAGGAATGTGAACTGTGTGGGTAGTGGAATGTTGACAGTGTGGGTAGTGGAATGTGGACTGTGTGGGTAGTGGAATGTTGACAGTGTGGGTAGTGGAATGTGGATTGTGTGGGTAGTAGAATGTTGACAGTGTGGGTAGTGGAATGTTGACAGTGTGGGTAGTGGAACGTGGACTGTGTGAGTAGTGGAATGTGGACTGTGTGTGTAGTGGAAGGTGGACTGTGTGGGTAGTGGAATGTGGACTCTGTGGGTAGTGGAATGTGGACTGTGTGG
Source organism: Cherax quadricarinatus (assembly GCF_038502225.1). Taxonomy (NCBI): domain Eukaryota; kingdom Metazoa; phylum Arthropoda; class Malacostraca; order Decapoda; family Parastacidae; genus Cherax; species Cherax quadricarinatus. The sequence continues at coordinate 32,092,304 of NC_091329.1, read as the reverse complement.
GTAGTGGAATGTGCAGTGTGTGGGTAGTGGAATGTTGACAGTGTGGGTAGTGGAATGTGGACTGTGTGGGTAGTGGAATGTGTACTGTGGGGGTAGTGGAATGTTGACAGTGTGGGTAGTGGAATGTGGACTGTGGGGGTAGTGGAATGTTGGCAGTGTGGGTAGTGGAATGTGGACTGTGGGGGTAGTGGAATGTTGACAGTGTGGGTAGTGGAATGTGGACTGTGTGGGTAGTGGAATGTGTACTGTGGGGGTAGTGGAATGTTGACAGTGTGGGTAGTGGAATGTGGACTGTGGGGGTAGTGGAATGTTGACAGTGTGGGTAGTGGAATGTGGACTGTGTGGGTAGTGGAATGTTGGCAGTGTGGGTAGTGGAATGTGGACTGTGGGGGTAGTGGAATGTTGACAGTGTGGGTAGTGGAATGTGGACTGTGGGGGTAGTGGAATGTTGGCAGTGTGGGTAGTGGAATGTGGACTGTGGGGGTAGTGGAATGTTGACAGTGTGGGTAGTGGAATGTGGACTGTGTGGGTAGTGGAATGTGTACTGTGTGGGTAGTGGAATGTTGACAGTGTGGGTAGTGGAATGTGTACTGTGGGGGTAGTGGAATGTTGACAGTGTGGGTAGTGGAATGTGGACTGTGGGGGTAGTGGAATGTTGGCAGTGTGGGTAGTGGAATGTGGACTGTGGGGGTAGTGGAATGTTGACAGTGTGGGTAGTGGAATGTGGACTGTGTGGGTAGTGGAATGTGTACTGTGGGGGTAGTGGAATGTTGACAGTGTGGGTAGTGGAACGTGGACTCTGTGGGTAGTGGAATGTTGACAGTGTGGGTAGTGGAACGTGGACTGTGTTAGTGGAATGTGGACTGTGTGTGTAGTGGAATGTTGACAGTGTGGGTAGTGGAACGTGGACTGTGTGAGTAGTGGAATGTTGACAGTGTGGGTAGAGGAATGTGGACTGTGTGGGTAGTGGAATGTTGACAGTGTGGGTAGTGGAATGTGGACTGTGTGGGTAGTGGAATGTTGACAGTGTGGGTAGTGGAATGTGGACTGTGGGGGTAGTGGAATGTTGACAGTGTGGGTAGTGGAATGTGGACTGTGTGGGTAGTGGAATGTGTACTGTGGGGGTAGTGGAATGTTGACAGTGTGGGTAGTGGAACGTGGACTCTGTGGGTAGTGGAATGTTGACAGTGTGGGTAGTGGAACGTGGACTGTGTTAGTGGAATGTGGACTGTGTGTGTAGTGGAAGGTGGACTGTGTGGGGAGTGGAATGTTGACAGTGTGGGTAGTGGAACGTGGACTGTGTGAGTAGTGGAATGTTGACAGTGTGGGTAGAGGAATGTGGACTGTGTGGGTAGTGGAATGTTGACAGTGTGGGTAGTGGAATGTGGACTGTGTGGGTAGTGGAATGTTGACAGTGTGGGTAGTGGAATGTTGACAGTGTGGGTAGAGGAATGTGAACTGTGTGGGTAGTGGAATGTTGACAGTGTGGGTAGTGGAATGTGGACTGTGTGGGTAGTGGAATGTTGACAGTGTGGGTAATGGAATGTGGATTGTGTGGGTAGTAGAATGTTGACAGTGTGGGTAGTGGAATGTTGACAGTGTGCGTAGTGGAACGTGGACTGTGTGAGTAGTGGAATGTGGACTGTGTGTGTAGTGGAAGGTGGACTGTGTGGGTAGTGGAATGTGGACTCTTTGGGTAGTGGAATGTGGACTGTGTGGGTAGTGGAATGTGCAGTGTGTGGGTAGTGGAATGTTGACAGTGTGGGTAGTGGAATGTGGACTGTGTGGGTAGTGGAATGTGTACTGTGGGGGTAGTGGAATGTTGACAGTGTGGGTAGTGGAACGTGGACTCTGTGGGTAGTGGAATGTTGACAGTGTGGGTAGTGGAACGTGGACTGTGTTAGTGGAATGTGGACTGTGTGTGTAGTGGAAGGAGGACTGTGTGGGTAGTGGAATGTTGACAGTGTGGGTAGTGGAACGTGGACTGTGTGAGTAGTGGAATGTTGACAGTGTGGGTAGAGGAATGTGGACTGTGTGGGTAGTGGAATGTTGACAGTGTGGGTAGTGGAATGTGGACTGTGTGGGTAGTGGAATGTTGACAGTGTGGGTAGTGGAATGTTGACAGTGTGGGTAAAGGAATGTGAACTGTGTGGGTAGTGGAATGTTGACAGTGTGGGTAGTGGAATGTGGACTGTGTGGGTAGTGGAATGTTGACAGTGTGGGTAGAGGAATGTGAACTGTGTGGGTAGTGGAATGTTGACAGTGTGGGTAGTGGAATGTGGACTGTGTGGGTAGTGGAATGTTGACAGTGTGGGTAGAGGAATGTGAACTGTGTGGGTAGTGGAATGTTGACAGTGTGGGTAGTGGAATGTTGACAGTGTGGGTAGTGGAATGTTGACAGTGTGGGTAGTGGAATGTTGACAGTGTGGGTAAAGGAATGTGAACTGTGTGGGTAGTGGAATGTTGACAGTGTGGGTAGTGGAATGTGGACTGTGTGGGTAGTGGAATGTTGACAGTGTGGGTAGAGGAATGTGGACTGTGTGGGTAGTGGAATGTTGACAGTGTGGGTAGTGGAATGTGGACTGTGTGGGTAGTGGAATGTTGACAGTGTGGGTAGAGGAATGTGAACTGTGTGGGTAGTGGAATGTTGACAGTGTGGGTAGTGGAATGTGGACTGTGTGGGTAGTGGAATGTTGACAGTGTGGGTAGTGGAATGTGGATTGTGTGTGTAGTAGAATGTTGACAGTGTGGGTAGTGGAATGTTGACAGTGTGGGTAGTGGAACGTGGACTGTGTGAGTAGTGGAATGTGGACTGTGTGTGTAGTGGAAGGTGGACTGTGTGGGTAGTGGAATGTGGACTCTGTGGGTAGTGGAATGTGGACTGTGTGGGTAGTGGAATTTGCACTGTGTGGGTAGTGGAATGTTGACAGTGTGGGTAGTGGAATGTGGACTGTGTGGGTAGTGGAATGTGTACTGTGGGGGTAGTGGAATGTTGACAGTGTGGGTAGTGGAACGTGGACCCTGTGGGTAGTGGAATGTTGACAGTGTGGGTAGTGGAACGTGGACTGTGTTAGTGGAATGTGGACTGTGTGTGTAGTGGAAGGAGGACTGTGTGGGTAGTGGAATGTTGACAGTGTGGGTAGTGGAACGTGGTCTGTGTGAGTAGTGGAATGTTGACAGTGTGGGTAGAGGAATGTGGACTGTGTGGGTAGTGGAATGTTGACAGTGTGGGTAGTGGAATATGGACTGTGTGGGTAGTGGAATGTTGACAGTGTGGGTAGTGGAATGTTGACAGTGTGGGTAAAGGAATGTGAACTGTGTGGGTAGTGGAATGTTGACAGTGTGGGTAGTGGAATGTGGACTGTGTGGGTAGTAGAATGTTGACAGTGTGGGTAGTGGAATGTTGACAGTATGGGTAGTGGAACGTGGACTGTGTGAGTAGTGAATGTGGACTGTGTGTGTAGTGGAAGGTGGACTGTGTGGGTAGTGGAATGTGGACTCTGTGGGTAGTGGAATGTGGATTGTGTGGGTAGTGGAACGTGGACTGTGTTGGTAGTGGAATGTGGACTCTGTGGGTAGTTGAATGTGGACTGTGTGGGTAGTGTAATGTGGACTGTGTGGGTATTGGAATGTGGACTGTGTGGGTAGTGGAATGTGGAATGTGGACTGTGTGGGTAGTGGAACGTGGACTGTGTGGGTAGTGGAATGTGGACTCTGTGGGTAGCGGAATGTGGACTGTTTGGGTAGTGGAATTTGGACTGTGTGGGTAGTGGAATGTTGACAGTGTGTGTAGTGGAACGTGGACTGTGTGGGTAGTGGAATGTTGACAGTGTGGGTAGTGGAATGTTGACAGTGTGGGTAGTGGAATGTTGACAGTGTGGGTAGAGGAACGTGGACTGTGTGGGTAGTGGAATGTTGACAGTGTGCGTAGTGGAATTTGGACTGTGTGGGTAGTGGAATGTTCACAGTGTGGGTAGTGGAATGTGGACTGTGTGGGTAGTGGAATGTTGACAGTGTGGGTAGTGGAATGTTGACAGTGTGGGTAGTGGAACGTGGACTGTATGAGTAGTGTAATGTGGACTGTGTGTGTAGTGGAAGGTGGACTGTGTGGGTAGTGGAATGTGGACTCTGTGGGTAGTGGAATGTGGACTGTGTGGGTAGTGGAATGTGGACTCTGTGGGTAGTGGAATGTGGACTGTGTGCGTAGTGGAATGTGGACTGTGTGGGTAGTGGAATGTGGACTGTGTGGGTAGTGGAATGTGGACTCTGTGGGTAGTGGAATGTGGACTGTGTGGGGAGTGGAATGTGGACTGTGTGGGTAGTGGAATGTGGACTGTGTGGGTAGTGGAATGTGGACTGTGTGGGTAGTGGAATGTGGACTGTGTGGATAGTGGAATGTGGACTGTGTGGGTAGTGGAATGTGGACTGTGTGGGTAGTGGAATGTGGACTGTGTGGGTAGTGGAATGTGGACTGTGTGGGTAGTGGAATGTGGACTGTGTGGATAGTGGAATGTGGACTGTGTGGGTAGTGGAATGTGGACTGTGTGGGTAGTGGAATGTGGACTGTGTGGGTAGTGGAATGTTGACAGTGTGGGTAGTGGAATGTAATAACATAACAAAGAAGAAACACTGCAGCAGGGCTACTGGCCCATGAGAGGCAGGTCCTATTCTCCCACTGGCTTAAGCCGGTTCCTGGACCCAGTCAGGTCAGTCACATTCACTTAAGGAAGGAGCATGGCACCAGACCCAGTAGCACAAGCTAGTCAGGTCCAACTCACACCCACTGTGGCATGCAAGGAGTACGTAACCTTTATTCGGCGCCTGTACACACCCTTATTTACAGGTTATCTCCCCCAACCAGCGAACCAGGTGACTGAGGGTTGACGATGGGTCCCCGTCGTTCAACCAGTACCCAGGTTCCAGCCAATAAGAAGATGATTTTGGCAATCACAGAGGTTATGTGGGTACCACTCTCCTGTCTGCCTTTGTCATTCCCATTCTAGAGCTGGTAGAAGCACGGTCTGCTCTCTAGTGGCGTCTATTCTGCCTTGCTTACCGTGGAGTGCACTAATATCTATCACTGTACATAGTGTATATAGTGTACATACTTCTGTTCTAAATTGGTGAAGGATAATATAAGTCAAAAGTTTTCTGCTGTGTTTATTTTGCTCCCTTTACACCCAGGATAACAGGCCATTTGGACTCCTGGGTTGTAATACCCACCCACATCCACTCATGTATTTATCCAACCTATTTTTAAAACTACACAACGTCTTAGCTTCTATGACGGTACTCGGGAGTTTGTTCCACTCATCCACAACTCTATTACCAAACCAGTGCTTTCCTATATCCTTCCTGAATCTGAATTTTTCCAATTTAAAACGATTGCTGTGACTCCTGTCTAGGCTAGATACTTTTAGCACGCTATTTACGTCCCCTTTATTAAATCCTGTCTTCCATTTATATACCTCAATCATATCTCCACTATTTCTAAACCTTTCTAGAGAGTGCAGATTCAGGGCCCTCAGTCTATCCTCATAGGGAAGATTTCTGATACATGGGATCATCTTTGTCATCCTCCTTTGTACGTTTTTCAGAGCATTTATATCCATTCTGTAATACGGTGACCAGAACTGAGCAGCATAGTCTAAATGAGGCCTAACCAAGGATATATAGAGTTGAAGAACTGTTACGAGTATGGCCATACCCGTTATATTTTATAATAGAATATGCTAATGTTAATATTGTATTATATTATGATTTGTTAGCAGTTGTTAATATTGGCATGTAGTGGGAAACCACTAGTGTAAGTACCGGTTAGCACTTCAGGTACTTAGTCTCCCTCAGTCACTTGACCAACGTGACGTCGGCTTACCACTCAGTGGTACCAGCAGTAGGTTCACAGCACCTGCTCAGAGTAGGTTCACCACCCTTGCTCTGAGTAGGTTTTCAGCCCTTGCTCAGAGTAGGTTCACCACTCTTGCTCAGAGTAGGTTCACCACCCTTGCTCTGAGTAGGTTTTCAGCCCTTGCTCAGAGTAGGTTCACCACCCTTGGTCAGAGTAGGTTTTCAGCCCTTGCTCAGAGTAGGTTCACCACCCTTGGTCAGAGTAGGTTTTCAGCCCTTGCTCTGAGTAGGTTCACCACCCTTGCTCTGAGTAGGTTCTCAGCCCTTGCTCAGAGTAGGTTCACCACCCTTGGTCAGAGTAGGTTTTCAGCCCTTGCTCTGAGTAGGTTCACCACCCTTGCTCTGAGTAGGTTCTCAGCCCTTGCTCTGAGTAGGTTCTCAGCCCTTGCTCTGAGTAGGTTTTCAGCCCTTGCTCTGAGTAGGTTCTCAGCCCTTGCTCTGAGTAGGTTTTCAGCCCTTGCTCTGAGTAGGTTTTCAGCCCTTGCTCTGAGTAGGTTTTCAGCCCTTGCTCTGAGTAGGTTTTCAGCCCTTGCTCAGAGTAGGTTCACCACCCTTGGTCAGAGTAGGTTTTCAGCCCTTGCTCAGAGTAGGTTCACCACCCTTGGTCAGAGTAGGTTTTCAGCCCTTGCTCTGAGTAGGTTCTCAGCCCTTGCTCTGAGTAGGTTCACCACCCTTGCTCTGAGTAGGTTCTCAGCCCTTGCTCTGAGTAGGTTCACCACCCTTGCTCTGAGTAGGTTTTCAGCCCTTGCTCTGAGTAGGTTCACCACCCTTGCTCTGAGTAGGTTCACCACCCTTGCTCTGAGTAGGTTCACCACCCTTGCTCTGAGTAGGTTCACCACCCTTGCTCTGAGTAGGTTCACCACCCTTGCTCTGAGTAGGTTCACCACCCTTGCTCTGAGTAGGTTTTCAGCCCTTGCTCTGAGTAGGTTCACCACCCTTGCTCTGAGTAGGTTCACCACCCTTGCTCTGAGTAGGTTCACCACCCTTGCTCTGAGTAGGTTCACCACCCTTGCTCTGAGTAGGTTCACCACCCTTGCTCTGAGTAGGTTCACCACCCTTGCTCTGAGTAGGTTCTCAGCCCTTGCTCTGAGTAGGTTCTCAGCCCTTGCTCTGAGTAGGTTCTCAGCCCTTGCTCAGAGTAGGTTCACCACCCTTGCTATGAGTAGGTTCACCACCCTTGCTCTGAGTAGGTTCACCACCCTTGCTCTGAGTAGGTTCACCACCCTTGCTCTGAGTAGGTTCACCACCCTTGCTCTGAGTAGGTTCTCAGCCCTTGCTCTGAGTAGGTTTTCAGCCCTTGCTCTGAGTAGGTTCTCAGCCCTTGCTCTGAGTAGGTTCTCAGCCCTTGCTCTGAGTAGGTTCTCAGCCCTTGCTCTGAGTAGGTTCTCAGCCCTTGCTCTGAGTAGGTTCTCAGCCCTTGCTCTGAGTAGGTTCTCAGCCCTTGCTCTGAGTAGGTTCTCAGCCCTTGCTCTGAGTAGGTTCACCACCCTTGCTCTGAGTAGGTTCTCAGCCCTTGCTCTGAGTAGGTTCACCACCCTTGCTCTGAGTAGGTTCTCAGCCCTTGCTCTGAGTAGGTTCACCACCCTTGCTCTGAGTAGGTTCTCAGCCCTTGCTCTGAGTAGGTTCACCACCCTTGCTCTGAGTAGGTTCTCAGCCCTTGCTCTGAGTAGGTTCACTACCCTTGCTCTGAGTAGGTTCACCACCCTTGCTCTGAGTAGGTTCACCACCCTTGCTCTGAGTAGGTTCTCAGCCCTTGCTCTGAGTAGGTTCACCACCCTTGCTCTGAGTAGGTTCTCAGCCCTTGCTCTGAGTAGGTTCACCACCCTTGCTCTGAGTAGGTTCTCAGCCCTTGCTCTGAGTAGGTTCACCACCCTTGCTCTGAGTAGGTTCACCACCCTTGCTCTGAGTAGGTTCACCACCCTTGCTCTGAGTAGGTTCTCAGCCCTTGCTCTGAGTAGGTTCACCACCCTTGCTCTGAGTAGGTTCACCACCCTTGCTCTGAGTAGGTTCACCACCCTTGCTCTGAGTAGGTTCTCAGCCCTTGCTCTGAGTAGGTTCACCACCCTTGCTCTGAGTAGGTTCTCAGCCCTTGCTCTGAGTAGGTTCACCACCCTTGCTCTGAGTAGGTTCACCACCCTTGCTCTGAGTAGGTTCTCAGCCCTTGCTCTGAGTAGGTTCACCACCCTTGCTCTGAGTAGGTTCTCAGCCCTTGCTCTGAGTAGCTTCACCACCCTTGCTCTGAGTAGGTTCTCAGCCCTTGCTCTGAGTAGGTTCTCAGCCCTTGCTCTGAGTAGGTTCACCACCCTTGCTCTGAGTAGGTTCACCACCCTTGCTCTGAGTAGGTTCACCACCCTTGCTCTGAGTAGGTTCTCAGCCCTTGCTCTGAGTAGGTTCACCACCCTTGCTCTGAGTAGGTTCTCAGCCCTTGCTCTGAGTAGGTTCACCACCCTTGCTCTGAGTAGGTTCTCAGCCCTTGCTCTGAGTAGGTTCTCAGCCCTTGCTCTGAGTAGGTTCACCACCCTTGCTCTGAGTAGGTTCACCACCCTTGCTCTGAGTAGGTTCACCACCCTTGCTCTGAGTAGGTTCTCAGCCCTTGCTCTGAGTAGGTTCACCACCCTTGCTCTGAGTAGGTTCTCAGCCCTTGCTCTGAGTAGGTTCACCACCCTTGCTCTGAGTAGGTTCTCAGCCCTTGCTCTGAGTAGGTTCACCACCCTTGCTCTGAGTAGGTTCTCAGCCCTTGCTCTGAGTAGGTTCTCAGCCCTTGCTCTGAGTAGGTTCTCAGCCCTTGCTCTGAGTAGGTTCACCACCCTTGCTCTGAGTAGGTTCACCACCCTTGCTCTGAGTAGGTTCTCAGCCCTTGCTCTGAGTAGGTTCACCACCCTTGCTCTGAGTAGGTTCTCAGCCCTTGCTCTGAGTAGGTTCACCACCCTTGCTCTGAGTAGGTTCTCAGCCCTTGCTCTGAGTAGGTTCTCAGCCCTTGCTCAGAGTAGGTTCACCACCCTTGCTCTGACTAGGTTCACCACCCTTGCTCTGAGTAGGTTCTCAGCCCTTGCTCTGAGTAGGTTCTCAGCCCTTGCTCTGAGTAGGTTCACCACCCTTGCTCTGAGTAGGTTCTCAGCCCTTGCTCTGACTAGGTTCACCACCCTTGCTCTGAGTAGGTTCACCACCCTTGCTCTGAGTAGGTTCTCAGCCCTTGCTCTGAGTAGGTTCTCAGCCCTTGCTCTGAGTAGGTTCTCAGCCCTTGCTCTGAGTAGGTTCTCAGCCCTTGCTCTGAGTAGGTTCACCACCCTTGCTCTGAGTAGGTTCTCAGCCCTTGCTCTGAGTAGGTTCTCAGCCCTTGCTCTGAGTAGGTTTTCAGCCCTTGCTCTGAGTAGGTTCTCAGCCCTTGCTCTGAGTAGGTTCACCACCCTTGCTCTGAGTAGGTTGTCAGCCCTTGCTCTGAGTAGGTTCTCAGCCCTTGCTCTGAGTAGGTTTTCAGCCCTTGCTCTGAGTAGGTTTTCAGCCCTTGCTCTGAGTAGGTTGTCAGCCCTTGCTCTGAGTAGGTTCTCAGCCCTTGCTCTGAGTAGGTTTCCACACACACTCTCAGAGTTTGTTCATACTCTTCTGAGCACATTCAGACACTCAACCTTTAATACATTCCCCGCTCTAGAAGATTACTTAGTCCCAGACAACGTGAACTTTTATGTATAACACTACAAGAGAGAACTTTGTATCATATACTATGTTTTATATGGGTTATTTTATAATAAAGATCACTTTTTATTTAGTCGGAGCAGTCTACTAATGAAAATCCCCATATTAAATTGACGTGTGTCTAAGACAACTAGACGAGAGCTGGATTCGACATCTTGTTACGGAAAGGGGCAAAAACAGGCCCATAGACATGGCCCAGGTGTAACAAATGGGATGCCTGTCCGGGAGGCCTTTTGATCCAAGGTGTTGTAGACAATGGCCATTTCGACCGACTATGTCTACATTCGAACACCCGGAGTAGTTTCCTCTCTTGTGGAGTGAAAACATATTTTCATAATGTCAGAACTTTCGGACTTACAAGTATACTTTCCTGCTGAAACTCTGAAGCATCAGATAAGGTAGCTAAGGTCCCAACTTAATATTTTACTTTCTGTATAGAGAAATCTCTAGAGCGGGAAATTGGTAACTTGAGTGTTAATATAGACTCGCAGCAATGATGGCTACTGATGTTTGGCTCTCACATACCACTCATCCAGAAGACAAGCAACTACGGGGTATAAGGGGCTGTCGAGAATGTCTCTACCTTCTCTTCCCATTGCTATGGTATTGGCGGCTGTATAGCCCTTGTGGCTTAGCGCTTCCTTTTGATTATAATAATAATATGGTATTGGCGACACCATTACTGAGTCGAGCAAAAGGATTGCTTTTGGCAGATTCTTGGTGTCCCCCTATACGTTTGGAGCTCTGAAGATTGGCTCGTCTCCCTCTCGGTGCTTGGGAGCTAGCATGGTTGGTGCTGCTGTTCGCACCCCTAGTATGACCAAAAATTTCAGTTATTTTCGGTGAGTCACTGCTGTTCTGAAGGGATACAAGTTAAGTGATGACATTTAGGAACAGAACCTACTCTGGTTCCTTTATGTCCGCTGCGGGTTAATGTGGACTTCATTAATCTGTTCTGCAGCCTTGTTGGCATTGTTGGTTCAGCTACTGCTCTAGCTAATACTGCTGGTGCCTCTTTGTGTGATTTCTGTATAAAGAAATCTTTGTAGTGCTGTTGGTCTCATTGGTCTTATTGTCAACTTGCAGACGTGAAGACTAAAATGAGAAACAAGACTTGTATTTGTTTAAGCTTTTATGGAAAAAGTATAGTGATATATTCTTATCACCTTTGGCCCTCGGTAATGAGTGTTGAGAGATGAGAAAAAAATTACAGGGGCTACTCTTGGACAACAGTCATGGGTTACGCTAGTCATGGCTGACTGAGAATTCAACATATTTGCCTACAGGAGTAATAAGAGTGGTCAAAGTGCTGTCATTTGAGACAACAGTTTGACAGCCGACGGGAAAGTCACTGTCTGAGTCGGACTTATCACGGCAAGGGACATGTGATTTCTCGTATTGCTTTCCCCATGTATGAGCCAACGGTTGTTGTCCTGTCTGTTACTGAGCCGTTGCTTCAGCAACTTGTGTTATGGCTCAGCTGAGAGGAGACATAGAGGAACGGTTTGTCTGAACCCCAAGATAACCTTGAATTCAACGGTTTCCGCCACATTGTCTCGTGCTGCTGCATCTTTTCGTCGGAGCATTGCGCTTAGTTTCCTTCATCACCTGGAAGAGGTTGTTTTGGAGGTACACCAGTCCAGCAGAGGGACATGAGAGTAGACTCGACGGACACTTCAGGAAGCTCTTCGTTTTCTCTTCAAGACGTCGTTGTTCTTGGTGCCTGGGAAAAATTTAACTCCCAGGATTTATATTTCATGCACGCCTTCTGACACACTAGTCTGTTTAATAAGCTAGTACCTGAGCAGAAGCCTACATACGCCTCCTGACATACTAGCCACTGTCGTATAAGCTAGTCCCTGAGCAGAAGTCAGCATACACTTCTGACACACTAGCCTCTGTATCACAAGTTAGTCCCTGAGCAGGAGTCCGTATTTCCGCCAGACTGGAATAACTGGTGAGTCCCTCTGAGCAGAACCTGGTTGATTGTTCTGTCAAGTGTGATAATGGCGACAACGTGGAAATGACGCCGAAGATGCATCCCCTATGAAGCTGAGGATGACAAATGTTGGTATTACCCATGCTAGTCAGGTGTGGAGACACTGACTTTTTGATTAGCGAGGAAAGTGAAGAAGCTTTGAAGAAAGCTGTTGCTACTGTTGGACCTGTTTTGTTGCCGTTGATGGTTTCACGTAGTTCATTCCCGTTTGTCATGATTATGATGAACCAAAATGTATCTGAGCAGTTGGACCATGGTGTCCTGGCTGTGGGTTATGACACTGAGGACTGCACTGCTTACTGGCTGAGGCAGTCACAGATGCCCACTGTTGGTCCCACCTTCAGGGCCACAGGTATCAAGCAGCCAGACCCGAGTACACAGCGGAACGACTATTAACCAGACTTCTTGATGTCTGCAGAGCTTCGCACAAGATTTTGTTCTTCATGAATTGGAGCACCGACAATGGCAGAACTTGTGGAAGCAGACTTCCTACAGGCACTTAAAGTTGGACTTTCTCTCCAGAGTGCTGCTTGACACGTCCTTTAAGTCACTTGATTATTATACAAGAAAGCTGAGTGGAAATATCGTGGTAGATTTCCCATATTGTCTCGCCTCTCGTCTTCCAGTAACCCTTTCTTAACCTGCTCATAGAGCTGGCAGAGGTCGCAGAGGAAAGCGATCTGTTAGAATTTCTAGTCTTCACTTAGAGATTCTGGGTAGTTTCCATCCACCTGGTACGTGGTCGGGTCCTGGTGTTGCAAGTGCACCTCACTCGTAGTATTGTTGTGTGTTCTGACGGTAAATATTCTCTCATCGAGGTCCAGAAGCTTGTCTGCTAATTACATTTGTTATTGTCTTCAAGTTTGTTCCCTTATCAAGACTTTGTTGAAGGAGATGACGTGTATCCGACCTGAGCGGTCGGGTGTTTTTTTTTTTTTCTCCACTCCATTTGTTTGTCCTAGACTTTATTCATATAAGCTGACGCATTTTCTGCGTCCTTGACTATAATTGAGAATTAAAAGCAAAGTTACATAAGCACTTGTCTAATACAGTTTAAGTACTGAACTCCCTCTATATTTGTGATAAAAAGATGGAGATAAGTTTTGACAGCTGAAGAGCTGAACTGTTAGTACAAAATAGATTTTGAACCAAAAATATTTCCTTAAGGAATTTTAAGTATAAATAGCCTTGAAGATGCATAATAAGTCTGAATATGATAAAATTAGACTGTTTTATATACTATTTAAGATTTATTTAAAAATTTTATATTTAATAGCCAATATATTTCCTCTTTTGCTCATATTTAATAACTTTTCATATATTAACAGTAGTGTTGTGTATTGGTAAATCCTGGAGACAGTTGGAGCTGAGTGTAAGGTGTTATAGAGATGTTATGATGGCGCGGTATGCACACCGGACGCCACCCTCCCACACACCTCGTCACTCTACCTTCTCATAACGCAGTTGTCGTGACAGAGGTCCTCACTGCAATGTATTTCACTACCACTGTAGGAGCGGTATATTATCTCCTTCACTCAAGACTGATGAAATGCAGTCTTGTCCACTACTGTGAAGCTCTGTGAAGTCATGATCTGCCTGTTGCTGTCTACATGTACGCAGATACGCTGATGTGCAGCCCAAGTGTATGAAGCATGTTATAGTGACAGACACTGAAATTCAAAGCATCATGGCTCATGAGACTTACCTTTTTGTGAAATAGTTTTTTTGGTTTGAAATTTTCTTAGGTTTAAAAAGTAGAAAACTTGTTACTTTTCTTGGTGCGAGAACTTGCACACGAAAATCACTCACTACGAAAGCAAAAGACTCGGCAGACGATGCCCCATCCCCCCAATGAAAAGCAGGGGTGTCACTAGCACGTTAAGAGACCATACAATAAGTGTCAGGGGCCCGAGACTGTTCAACTGCCTCCCAGCATACATAAGGGGGATTACCAACAGACCCCTGGCAGTCTTCAAGCTGGCACTGGACAAGCACCTAAAGTCAGTTCCTGATCAGCCGGGCTGTGGCTCGTACGTTGGCTTGCGTGCAGCCAGCAGCAACAGCCTGGTTGATCAGGCGCTGATCCACCAGGAGGCCTGGTCACAGACCGGGCCGCGGGGGCGTTGACCCCCGAAACTCTCTCCAGGTAAACTCCAGACCTGCGGTGGTGAGGGTCGTGAGGGTCGTGAGGGTCGTGAGGGTCGTGAGGGGGGAGGTGTTACGAGTATGGCCATACCCGTTATATTTTATAATAGAATATGCTAATGTTAATATTGTATTATATTATGATTTGTTAGCAGTTGTTAATATTGTCATGTAGTGGGAAACCACTAGTGTAAGTACCGGTTAGCACTTCAGGTACTTAGTCTCCCTCAGTCACTTGACCAACGTCACGTCGGCTTACCACTCAGTGGTACCAGCAGTAGGTTCACAGCACCTGCTCAGAGTAGGTTCACCACTCTTGCTCAGAGTAGGTTTACCACCCTTGCTCAGGGTAGGTTCACCACCCTTGCTCAGAGTAGGTTCACCACCCTTGCTCAGAGTAGGTTCACCACCCTTGCTCAGAGTAGGTTCACCACCCTTGCTCTGAGTAGGTTTTCAGCCCTTGCTCAGAGTAGGTTCACCACCCTTGCTCAGGGTAGGTTCACCACCCTTGCTCAGAGTAGGTTCACCACCCTTGCTCTGAGTAGGTTTTCAGCCCTTGCTCAGAGTAGGTTCACCACTCTTGCTCAGAGTAGGTTTACCACCCTTGCTCAGAGTAGGTTCACCACTCTTGCTCAGAGTAGGTTTACCACCCTTGCTCAGGGTAGGTTCACCACCCTTGCTCTGAGTAGGTTTACCACCCTTGCTCAGGGTAGGTTCACCACCCTTGCTCTGAGTAGGTTTTCAGCCCTTGCTCAGAGTAGGTTCACCACTCTTGCTCAGAGTAGGTTTACCACTCTTGCTCAGAGTAGGTTCACCACCCTTGCTCAGAGTAGGTTTACCACCCTTGCTCAGAGTAGGTTTACCACTCTTGCTCAGAGTAGGTTCACCACCCTTGCTCAGAGTAGGTTTACCACCCTTGCTCAGAGTAGGTTTACCACTCTTGCTCAGAGTAGGTTCACCACCCTTGCTCAGAGTAGGTTTACCACCCTTGCTCAGAGTAGGTTTACCACTCTTGCTCAGAGTAGGTTTACCACCCTTGCTCAGGGTAGGTTCACCACCCTTGCTCTGAGTAGGTTTTCAGCCCTTGCTCTGAGTAGGTTCTCAGCCCTTGCTCTGAGTAGGTTTTCAGCTCTTGCTCTGAGTAGGTTCTCAGCCCTTGCTCTGAGTAGGTTCTCAGCCCTTGCTCTGAGTAGGTTTTCAGCTCTTGCTCTGAGTAGGTTCTCAGCCCTTGCTCTGAGTAGGTTTTCAGCCCTTGCTCTGAGTAGGTTTTCAGCTCTTGCTCTGAGTAGGTTTTCAGCCCTTGCTCTGAGTAGGTTTTCAGCTCTTGCTCTGAGTAGGTTTTCAGCCCTTGCTCTGAGTAGGTTTTCAGCCCTTGCTCTGAGTAGGTTTTCAGCCCTTGCTCTGAGTAGGTTTTCAGCTCTTGCTCTGAGTAGGTTTTCAGCCCTTGCTCTGAGTAGGTTCACCACCCTTGCTCTGAGTAGGTTCTCAGCCCTTGCTCTGAGTAGGTTTTCAGCCCTTGCTCTGAGTAGGTTCTCAGCCCTTGCTCTGAGTAGGTTTTCAGCCCTTGCTCTGAGTAGGTTTTCAGCTCTTGCTCTGAGTAGGTTTTCAGCCCTTGCTCTGAGTAGGTTTTCAGCTCTTGCTCTGAGTAGGTTTTCAGCCCTTGCTCTGAGTAGGTTTTCAGCCCTTGCTCTGAGTAGGTTGTCAGCCCTTGCTCTGAGTAGGTTGTCAGCCCTTGCTCTGAGTAGGTTTCCACACACATTCTCAGAGTTTGTTCATACTCTTCTGAGCACATTCAGACACTCAACCTTTAATACATTCCCCGCTCTAGAAGATTACTTAGTCCCAGACAACGTGAACTTTTATGTATAACACTACAAGAGAGAACTTTGTATCATATACTATGTTTTATATGGGTTATTTTATAATAAAGATCACTTTTTATTTAGTCGGATCAGTCTACTAATGAAAATCCCCATATTAAATTGACGTGTGTCTAAGGACAACTAGACGAGAGCTGGATTCGACATCTTGTTACGGAAAGGGGCCACAACAGGCCCATAGACATGGCCCCAGGTGTAACAAGAACAACCTGAGGACTTCTATTATTTATGCTTCTTGATATGAAGCCAAGGACTCTGTTAGCTTTATTGCGAACACTTATGCACTGTTGTCTTGGTTTCAGATTACTGCTAACCAGTACTCCTAAATTTCTTTCGCAACCCATAATATTAAGATCTACATTATTTAGTTTATATGTGGCATGGTCATTTTCCTGTCCAACATTTAGAATTTTGCATTTGCCAATATTAAACTGCATCTGCCACTTCTCCGACCACTGCATCAGTCTATTCAAATCATCCTGTAGTGCTCTAATGTCATCATTAGAATGAATTGGACGGCCTATTTTGGTGTCATCAGCTAATTTGCTTATGTCGCTATTTATTCTCTCATCTATGTTGTTTATGTAGATTGTGAACGACACTGACGCAACACTGACCCCTGTGGAACACCGCTTGTGACGTGCCCCCATTCTGATATCTCCCCATTTATGCAAACTCTCTGCTGCCTATTTAAATAGTCTAACTTGAAAAAATTCTCCTCCCATTCCGTGTGCCTTAAGTTTCCTCAATAGCCTCGGATGTGGAACTTTATCGAAAGCCTTACTGAAGTCCATATACACAATATCATATTCAGTACCATTGAAAAACACTGTAAGACTCCAGGCGGACATCAACCAAATCTTTATTGTCTATAGAAAACAATATGAAGTTCAATGATGAGAAATTTCAATTTCTCCAATATGGAAAACGTGAGGAAATTTAAATATCATTGAAATATAAAACAAATTCCAACCACACAAGAGAGTGAGAAACTAATGTCAAAGACCTGGGAGTGATCATGTCAGAAGATCTCACCTTCAAGGACCATAACATTGTATTAATCGCATCTGCTAGAAAAATGACAGGATGGATAACAAGAACCTTCAAAACTAGGGATGTCAAGCCCATGATGACAATCTTCAGGTCGCTTGTTCTATCTAGGCCGGAATATTATTGCACAGTAACAGCACCTTTCAAGGCAGGTGAAATTGCTGACCTAGAAAATGTACAGAGAACCTTCACGGCGCACATAACGGAGATGAAACACCTCAGTTACTTGAAGTTCCTGAACCTGTACTCCCTGAAACGCAGGCAGGAGAGATACATGATTATATACACCTAGAAAATCCAAGAGGGACTAGTACCAAACTTGCATACGAAAATCACTCCCCATGAAAGCAAAAGACTCGGCAGACGGTGCAACATTCCCCCAATGAAAAGCAGAGGTGTCACTAGCACGTTAAGAGACAACAAAATAAGTGTCAGGAGCCCAAGACTGTTCAACTGCCTCCCAGCATACATCAGGGGAATTACAAACAGACCCCTGGCTGTCTTCAAGTAGGCACTGGACAAGCACCTAAAGTAGATACCTGACCAGCCGGGTTGTGGCTCGTACGTTGGATTACGTGCGGCCAGCAGTAACAGCCAGGTTAATCAGGCCCTGATCCACCATGAGGCCTGGTCACAGACCGGGCATTGGCCCCCGAAACTCTCATATATACTCCAGGTATACTACCTCCTGAAATACCATAGTGAAGAAAGTTAGTAAATTCCTAAGACAGGAACGCCCCATTGTAAAACCGTGTTGAGATTCATTAATCAATTTCCTGCCTTGGAAATATGTATTACATATGCCATTTTCCACTTATCAGGCACTATGCCAGTTTGTAGTGATATGTTGAAAAGATTAGCCAAAGGTTTGCTAAGTTCCTCTTTACATTCCTTTAACACTCTCGTAGAGAGTTCATCAGGACCTGGGGATTTGTTACATTTTAATTTATCCATTTGAAGAATTGAGACACTTATGCAACACATGGGAATCTTTATTGAAGAAACGTTTCGCCACACAGTGGCTTCATCAGTCCAATACAAAGTAGAAGTGGGTAAGGAGAGTAGAAGTTTGAGGTAATCAGTCCCTCAACCTGGAATCGATGTGTTCAGTCCATCACTCTTGTAGGAAGTGCAGCATAGGGCCAGAGAGGTGGCTTATATACTGCGGTGAGATGACTTGAAGCAGGAGGAGGTGGGATCACAGTGGAACCTGCCACTAGTGTAAGTAGGTCGTCGTCCAAAGGTTGGGCAAGCGTTGAAGTCTTTGTACCATTCATCACATCACATCTGTCAGACACTGCAACATCATGGGATCTTGGTACAAAGACTTCAACGCTTGCCCAACCTTTGGACGACGACCTACTTACACTAGTGTCAGGTCCCACTGTGATCCCGCCTCCTCCTGCTACTTACACTAGTGGCAGGTCCCACTGTGATCCCGCCTCCTCCTGCTACTTACACTAGTGGCAGGTCCCACTGTGATCCCGCCTCCTCCTGCTACTTACACTAGTGGCAGGTCCCACTGTGATCCCGCCTCCTCCTGCTACTTACACTAGTGGCAGGTCCCACTGTGATCCCGCCTCCTCCTGCTACTTACACTAGTGGCAGGTCCCACTGTGATCCCGCCTCCTCCTGCTTCAACTCACCGTTCTGCAGTATATAAGCCACCTCTCTGGCCCTGTGCTGCACTTCCTACAAGAGTGATGGACGGAACACATCGAATCCAGGTTGAGGGACTGATTACCTCGAACTTCTACTATACTTACCAATTTCTACTTTGTATTGGACTGATGAAGCCACTGTGTGGCGAAACGTTTCTTCAATAAAGATTCCCATGTGTTGCATAAGTGTCTCAATTCTTCAACTTGTCGGTTTTCAAAACCATTCATCACAAAATTTATCCATTTGTCTGAGGACCATGTCACTAGTTACTCCAATAATGCATAGTTTATCGTCCTGTTCTACATAATTTAATATTTCTGGTATTCTGCTAGTATCTTCCTGAGTAAAAACTGAGGGGAAGTAAGTGTTGAGAATTTCGCACATATCCTTATCACTATCAGTGATCTGACCTGAAAGAAATCTTTTGGGTTAGTCTTCGAATCCCTTGCTACTTTAGCCTCATAATCCCTTTTTGCTTTTCTTATTCCATTTTTTTATTTCTCTCTTTAATTGAATATACTGATTTCTTAACTGCCCATCCCCTCTTTTGATACGTTTATACGTGCCTCTCTTTTGGGCAGTGTGGTATAGTGGAATGTGGACTGTGTGCGTAGTGGAATGTGGACGGTTCGTAGTGGAATGTGGACAGTATGGGTAGTGGAATGCGGACTGTGTGGGTAGTTGAATAGGGTGAATGAGCAGTGGTCCTTAAAGAGTGCTTAAAGCAATGGGGAATGTGAGTAGTGGAAAAGGATGGAAGGGTGATGATGAACAATAAAATGGTATAAAATACCGACAGGTTGTTAGGTAAGACACATATGCAACATTTAGGTATCTTTATTTCGAAACGTTTCGCCTACGCAGTAGGCTTCTTCAGTCGAGTACAGCAAAGTTGATAGAAGCAGAAGATACTTGAAGACGATGTAATCAGTCCATCACCCTTAAAGTTTTGAGGTGGTCAGTCCCTCAGTCTGGAGAAGAGCATTGTTCCGTTGTCTGAAACAATATGAAGTTGAAGTGACAGGATGGAGCCTTTATATAGTGCCAGGAGGTGAGACGTAGGTTGGTTTGGGAGGGCAGGTCCCTCTTAAACCCAGCCGTTCTCACTACCTGCCCTCCCAAACCAACCTACGTCTCACCTCCTGGCACTATATAAAGGCTCCATCCTGTCACTTCAACTTCATATTGTTTCAGACAACGGAACAATGCTCTTCTCCAGACTGAGGGACTGACCACCTCAAAACTTTAAGGGTGATGGACTGATTACATCGTCTTCAAGTATCTTCTGCTTCTATCAACTTTTCTGTACTCGATGGTAATAAATGGTATAAAATACCGACACAATGGAAATATAAACACAAATGCAGTATAATGTGATCCTTTATTGACAACGTTTCACCCACACAGTGGACTTTCTCAAGTCACACACGGATCTAACCCCACCAGGTGGATCATCAGAAGCAGCATTCTTCACCTGACCTCAACATTCTGACTATAAATACTCTCGTACCTTCCAACCCCAGGTAGATCCGTGTGTGACTTGAGAAAGCCCACTGTGTGGGTGAAACGTTGTCAATAAAGGATCACATTATACTGCATTTGTGTTTATATTTCCTTTGCTGTACTCGACTGAAGAAGCCTACTGTGTAGGCGAAACGTTTCGAAATAAAGATACCTAAATGTTGCATATGTGTCTTACCTAAACAAGAGTGATGATGTTGGTAGAGAGGGTTGTGGATAGAGGATTAATGTAGATGGGTAGAATAATGAAATTGTGAGAGGAGGTAAAGATGGGTAGATTGTTAGGTGGTAGTGTGAGATTGTGGGTGGTAGGGTGGATTCTTAGGTGGATTGAGGGTGGTTTCGTGGGTGGTAAGGAGGTAGTGTAAGTAGTTGGGCGGGTTAGTTCTTGGAGCTAAGATCGGTTGGTGGTAGACAGGATGAAGTACAGTACGGTCAGCTGGTAGGCTAGTGTGTTAGAGAAGACTGGTAGGCTAGTGTGTTAGAGAAGACTGGTAGGCTAGTGTGTTAGAGAAGACTGGTAGGCTAGTGTGTTAGAGAAGACTGGTAGGCTTGATGAGTGGAACTCCCAAGTACAGTTATAGAGGCCAGAACGTTGTGTAGCTTTAAAAATAGGTTGGATAAATACATGAGTGGATGTGAGTGGGTGTGAGTTGGACCTGATAGCTTGTGCTACCAGGTCGGTTGCCGTGTTCCTCCCTTAAGTCAATGTGACCTGACCTGACTAGGTTGGGTGCATTGGCTTAAGCCGGTAGGAGACTTGGACCTGCCTCGCATGGGTCAGTAGGCCTGCTGCAGTGTTTCTTCGTCCTTATGTTCTTATGAGGAAATGGTATGGTGATACCGACAAGATGTGGAAAAAGACACTTATGTACAGTTCAGGACATTTATTAAAGGAAACGTTTCGCCACGAGTGGCTTCTTCAGTCCTAATACAGAGAATGTATGATTGAACATTAAAATGGTATAAAATACCGACAGATTGTTAGGTAAGACACATATGCAACAGTTAGGTATCTTTATTTCGAAACGTTTCGCCTACACAGTAGGCTTCTTCAGTCAAGTACAGAAAAGTTGATAGAAGCAGAAGATACTTGAAGACGATGTAATCAGTCCATCACCCTTAAAGTTTTGAGGTGGTCAGTCCCTCAGTCTGGAGAAGAGCATTGTTTCATAGTGTGAAACAGAGAATGTATGTGTGTATAATGTTCGCCAAGACCGTAGTCCTGGCACGGGTCTCAATCTTGCGATGACCCGTCTCTGGCTCCCGAGGGAGAAAGGTTTCTACAATGATGCGACATATGCTGTTCAAGCACTCTTCTGGTCAGTTCAACTGGTGCATCTCATAAGCGACAACACCGTATGTACTCCTAACTATGGACACTAGCGAGGAGGAGGATATGTCGTTATCACAGGCAACAGCTTGTCTGGTTCGTTGACTCCATGGTACACTAGTGTGGCCGCAGTCATCTCTGGGTCCTCTTCGGGAGGGAATATCACTCCTAGTTGCCTGCGGAGTGTCTCAGTAACTTCGCACTCCAGAAGATAGTGTGTTAGGGGCCGCTGAACAACGTGCTGACAGTACTGGCACATCTCCTCCTCAGCCTTTTCTACCATCATCTTGGCTGTGGGAAAGCCCAAACGAAGCCGATGGATGGCGGTACACTGCGCTCTGGACCAGCTTCTATCATATGGAGGGGGTTCTCCCTGAGTCGCTGCTCGGTACCACTGTTGAGATGGGGTATCACCTAAGACCTCCCCCATAAGTTTCATGGCTCTGGCAGCCACCAGTTTGGTCTGTCGTAGGCTGATTGGGACAGTAATCCCAACATGTGGATAGTCTGTTGCTGCCTTGGCTGCATCATCTGCCGCCTCATTTCCCCGGATGTCAGCATGGCTGGGGATCCAGTTCAATGTCGATCTGTTACCCTGAACTTCTAAGGCTGTCATTATGCTCAGGATCGATGTGATGATGTGAACATTGTCCTGTGGTTGAGGATGGGAGAGGGCATTGATTGCAGACGTGGAATCAACATGTATGACAGGTCGGAGTCGATGTCGCAGGGCATGTGACAATGCCTGCTGAATCGCCACCAGCTCAGCTTGAAGGATCGTGCAGTGGTCAGGGAGTCGCCAGCCTTGTGTGTGACCATTGTGGTACAGTCCAGCTGCTGCTCTCTTCCTGTCAGGGTCGACAGAACCATCTGTGAAATACACTGCACATGTGCCTCCCTCTGCCAGTGCCATGCTTGTCTCAGCATGATTGCTCAGAGTGTCTTGACTGCAGAGACGCTTAGAGATGGGTAGCTGCATGATGCAAACATCAGCTGGATCTGGGCGCCAGGGAGGTGGTGGATGGTACCCAGCAACAGGAAGGTCACAACTCTTCTCAAGGAGTAGCTGTATAGGCAGCAGCTTCCGCCCAGCAGCACAAAACGAACGGATCCAGGAGTAGTCTGTGAAGAGTGTGGGATCTTGTGCCATGGTTGTCAATATCCGTCTCCTTAGTGGGGTACCTTGCTGCCTGTGCAGAATCGTGGCCACTTTGCAGGCGTTTATGTATCTTACTCTGTCAGCCAAGGAAGGAAGCCGGGCCTCAGATCTGAGACATACTGTGTTGGTCCAGATGGGGGCCCCAAGCATAGTTCTTATCGCCTGATTTTGTACGACCTCCACTCTTTGCCTGCTCTGCGGGAAGAGATGAGCTAACGCCGGTGCACCGTAGTCAATGAGCGAGCGTATAGCTTGTATATAGTACAAGCGAAGTACATCTTTGCTTGCCCCTGCACGGTGCCTCGTCATGGCTCTCATGGCGTTGAGTCTGAGTAGAGCACGTGACCTGACATACTCGGCCTGTTTCTGAAAGGTCAGCTTTTTATCAATGTAGATTCCCAAGTACAGGTAGGAGCCTGTCCACTCAAGTTCTATATCCTGAATACGTAATCTATTCACAGGATCTGGTCCCTTGAACATCATTGCAAGAGATTTCTCGGCCGAGATCTTGAGGCCTAGTTCCTTGCAAGACTGCGTAATTAGGTCCAAAGCTCTCTGAGCCTGTCGTTCTAAATTGCCTTTCCCATTCACTACGAGTGCAAGATCATCAGCATAGCTGAGGAGCTGTGTACCACTATGAAAGGGAAGGCTCACAAGTTCCTGCATAAGGATGTTAAACAGGGTAGGACTGAGCACACCTCCTTGTGGCGTACCGTTTTCCAGGGATTTAAAGGAAGAGTAGTGTCCCTGAAAGCTGACACAGGCCTGCCTGCCCCTAAGGTAGGACTCTATCCAGGCCAGGAGGCGTCCTTTGATTCCTTTCCGAACTAGTATTGCCAGAATTGCTGTGGGGCTGGCTAGCTCAAATGCCTTTTCAAGGTCGAGGTAGACGACAATACTAGGTTTTTTGTTACTGTCAGCAATCTGGCTTAGTAGAGTCGTTATGCACTCTGCTGTACCCACTCCTTTGGTGAAGCCAAATATGTGATGATGAGAGGGTCCAAGTTTCCATAGGAGGCGGTTTAACACCATCCTCTCAGCAGTCTTGGCTAAGCAGCTGGTCAGCGATATGGGTCTCATACTGCCTGGGTCCTTGGGCTTTGGAATTGGTACGATGGTAGCTTTCTTCCAAGCTGCTGGGAGTGTCCTGGCCCTCCACGACTTGTTAATGACGTCTAGTATGGCCTCCCATCCACTCTGCCCAGCCCGTGCAATCATGGAGTATGTAACACCATCGATGCCCGGGGCAGTGTCACCTGTGTTCTTAATGGCACGTCGGAGTTCCAAGTCCGTGAGGTCTTCATCAGTCACATCTTCCGACTCACATGCAGCTTGTATCGTTAGCTGGCGCTGTGGCAGAAGATCCGTCTGTATATTCCGGATGTCCTGTGGGAGCTGAGTGGATGCTCCCCTGGAAGTGAAAAGCTCCACTAGTTTCTCAGCTTCCTGGGATGGGTTCGGGTGTGCTGGTGGCCTCGGCTTGCTCTTGCCAGTTGCTATGTTGAGCTTGCCCCATATCTCAGATAAGGTGGTGTGATGCCCGAATGTTGAGCACCACTCCAGCCATTTCTCAGTTTTTACTCTGAGAAAGACTCTGCGGGCATGCTGCACAATGGCTCTCAGAGTATTCCTGTTCTCTGCCGTAGGGTTACGCCTGTATAGCTTCCTAAAAGAGTTGATGCGGTGGTTCTGCTCCCGCACCTCGTCGTTGTAGAACCACCAGTCTCTTTTGTGAGTGCGTCCTGCGGACTTCTTTGGAATTGCGCACTCTGCTGCCTGGATGAGAACAGTGATTAGCTCCTGTTCAGCCGTATCACAGTCTTCAGATAGAGAGTATGTGGACCACCAGTCATGAAGATAATCCTGGAACACCTTCCAGTTGGCCCTCTTTACGTCCCATCTAGGAGGCAGCACAACTGTGGGAGGCCTGTTGATGTTGAAGGTGGTGATCACTGCAAAGTGGTCACTGACAAGGTGAGGATGGGTTTCCCATGCGGCTCCTGCTGCGAGTTGTCTTGACCCGAAGGTAAGGTCGAGGCAGCCACCCAACAGGTGTGTGGGGTCTCCATTGTTTAGCAACTTTACCTCTGGAATATCGTGTAGGAGCATTGCTATGTGTCTGCCAGCAGCATTGGTTGCTGAGTGAGAGTGCAGCATTGGGTGATGTGCGTTGAAATCTCCACCCACAATAATACACTCAGTGCGTGCTAGTGCGAGGAGCTCTGCAATGTCGAGGGTGTGTCTTGGGTTCTTGTAGATGTTATAGATGGTAATGGGCGCCCCAGGTATGTGCACAAGGATGGCCTGTACCTCGACATCCTCCCCACAGTCCACAGGGTTGGCTATAACCTCGTGAGGTATTGTATTGGATACAAATACAGCTGTGCCTCTGCAGTGAACGCCCGGGTCCGTGTGCCGAAAATACCCAGCAAAGCCGGGTAGTCTTGGGCACATAGTCGGGACAGTCAGAGTTTCTTGTAGCAAGACATCAATCCGATCCCGAATTACTGCCTCCACCAAGAGGTGCTGTTTGCCCCTCAGGCCCTGAATGTTCCACTGTAGGACCTTGAGGGTGTGATTTGGTACCGAGGTTATTCCATCGATGTTGTTTCCTGAGCTGGAGACTGAGTCCTGCCCGCTCTGAGAACCTGCAAATTCATGGCATCCACTGTCTCCTCTTCGGTCAGAAAGCACACTCTCAGGAGCGTACTGACCATCTGCCGGAATGCGCTCTGTTGTTCCGTGGAGTTGATTGTGTTGCAAATAAGATCTGTGAACACCTTGATGAGTGCTACGAGATCCTCCCTGGTGAGGGCCTGCTTTGGAGATGGGTTCGAAACAGTGGATATTATCTGGGTTGTTGTGGTCTGTAGGGACTGCTGAGGGTTGGATTTCTTCATTGTATGCACCGTGGTTTGTTGCTGTATACCAGAGAAAACTAAGAAAACATTTATATATATAGTGGCAGGAGTCAGGTGAGGTGACGCGTGGGTAGAGGTGGTAGTAGTAGTAGTTGTAGTAGTAGTAGTA
Source organism: Cherax quadricarinatus (assembly GCF_038502225.1). Taxonomy (NCBI): domain Eukaryota; kingdom Metazoa; phylum Arthropoda; class Malacostraca; order Decapoda; family Parastacidae; genus Cherax; species Cherax quadricarinatus. The sequence goes on along the minus strand of NC_091329.1, from coordinate 32,066,925 downwards.
GTAGTAATGGAACTAAGGAGGTGAAGAAGCCACTCGTGGCGAAACGTTTCCTTTAATAAATGTCCTGAACTGTACATAAGTGTCTTTTTCCACATTATGTTCTTATGTTCTTATTAGCAGGATGTAAGACATTAATACACATGATGCCTTCTACCTACTCACCAGGTGCCTGTCAATCCCAAAGGTAACCTACTATCTGAGGTGCTCCTCAGCCTTCAGCAATCCGAAACTCAAGAAATATGACTCTCTCCTTAACACCATGCTAGAGAGTGTATTGAGTCTTTCAGTCCTCGATGACGCACTGACTTTCTTGGGTTATCCTGGGTGGCTAACCCTCCGGGGTTAAAAATCCGAACGAAATCTTAATCTTCCCTTGAAGATGGACAGTGGTTGCAAGCCTCACTTCCGGTCATGCTTGGGGGGCTGGGAGTACGCAGATCCTCCCAGATTACTCTACCAGCTTTCCTATACTCTTCCATAGCATCAAACGAGTTAATAAGACAAATTCTTCATAACCTCAGTGACTCAGCAGGAATACAGGACCATAACTACACAGTGCGATCACTGAATGGGAGACTCTTGCTGCTCCAGCACCAAACCCTAGCGCAGCACTGGATCAATAACTCAGGGCTGTAACATCAGACAGGGAGACTGTCTCTAGGCTGTGAGCGCATCTCACTCCGAGGACTTCCTCCAAACAGTTCCCATATCGGCAATGGGAACGCGCCTCGACCTTAAGACCCTCCGTATTGCAGTGGCTCTGCGCCTTGTTGGCCCAATTCACACGAAATATACGTGTATTTGCAGCGAAGCGCAAGCCGATCAATATGGTCTACATGGTCTTAACTGTTCCAAAACCAAGGGCTGGCATGCAAGACACAATGAGGTCAACGACATAAAAAGAACCCTTGCTACAGCTGGATAGCCAGCTGAGAAGGAGCCCCTATCACTAGCAGCCAACAATACCCACAACCCAGCAAATTGTCCTGATGGGATCACGATCTATCCTTGGAAGAATGGCAAGCTCTTAGCATGGGACTATACCTGTGTGTCCACACTGGCTGACACCTATATCCATCACAGTGTGGGGCGAGAGGGAGGAGCTGCTGACCACAGGGAGGAGTACAAGATCAGCAAGTACAGGGACATAAGCCAACAGTATCAATTTGTCCCAGTGGGATCAGAGACCTTGGAATCATGGGGAAAACATGCCACACGTTTCCTTAAAGAACTGGGTTCCAGACTCATCGACACCACCAGGGACCCAAGGGCAGCCACTTTCATGTTCCAGCGCCTCAGCGTGGCCATCCAGAGGGGAAATGCTTGCTGCATATATATATATATATATATATATATATATATATATATATATATATATATATATATATATATATATATATATATATATATATATATATATATATATATATATATATATATATATATATATATATATATATATATATATATATATATATATATATATATATATATATTTCAACAAGTTGGTCGTCTCCCACCGAGGCAGGGTGACCCAAAAAAAAGAAAGAAAATCCCCAAAAAGAAAATACTTTCATCATCATTCAACACTTTCACCTCACTCACACATAATCACTGCTTTTGCAGAGGTGCTCAGAATACAACAGTTTAGAAGCATATACGTATAAAGATACACAACATATCCCTCCAAACTGCCAATATCCCAAACCCCTCCTTTAAAGTGCAGGCATTGTACTTCCCATTTCCAGGACTCAAGTCCGACTATATGAAAATAACCGGTTTCCCTGAATCCCTTCACTAAATATTACCCTGCTCACACTCCAACAGATCGTCAGGTCCCAAGTATCATTCGTCTCCATTCACTCCTATCTAACACGCTCATGCACGCTTGCTGGAAGTCCAAGCCCCTCGCCCACAAAACTTTCTTTACCCCCTCTTTCCAACCCTTTCGAGGACGACCCCTACCCCTCTTTCCTTCCCCTATAGATTTATATGCTTTCCATGTCATTCTACTTTGATCCATTCTCTCTAAATGACCAAACCACCTCAACAACCCCTCTTCTGCCCTCTGACTAATGCTTTTATTAACTCCACACCTTCTCCTAATTTCCACACTCCGAATTTTCTGCATAATATTTACACCACACATTGCCCTTAGACAGGACATCTCCACTGCCTCCAACCGTCTCCTCGCTGCTGCATTTACCACCCAAGCTTCACATCCATATAAGAGTGTTGGTACTACTATACTTTCATACATCCCTTCTTTGCCTCCATAGATAACTTTTTTGACTCCACATATACCTCAACGCACCACTCACCTTTTTTCCCTCATCAATTCTATGATTAACCTCATCCTTCATAAATCCATCCGCCGACACGTCAACTCCCAAGTATCTGAAAACATTCACTTCTTCCATACTCCTCCTCCCCAATTTGATATCCAATTTTTCTTTATCTAAATCATTTGATACCCTCATCACCTTACTCTTTTCTATGTTCACTTTCAACTTTCTACCTTTACACACATTCTCAAACTCATCCACTAACCTTTGCAATTTTTCTTTAGAATCTCCCATAAGCACAGTATCATCAGCAAAAAGTAACTGTGTCAATTCCCATTTTGAATTTGATTCCCCATAATTTAATCCCACCCCTCTCCCGAACACCCTAGCATTTACTTCTTTTACAACCCCATCTATAAATATATTAAACAACCATGGTGACATTACACATCCCTGTCTAAGACCTACTTTTACCAGGAAGAATTCGCCCTCTCTTCTACACACCCTAACCTGAGCCTCACTATCCTCATAAAAACTCTTTACAGCATTTAGTAACTTACCACCTATTCCATATACTTGCAACATCTGCCACATTGCTCCTCTATCCACTCTATCATATGCCTTTTCTAAATCCATAAATGCAATAAAAACTTCCCTACCTTTATCTAAATACTGTTCACATATATGTTTCAATGTAAACACTTGATCTACACATCCCCTACCCACTCTGAAGCCTCCTTGCTCATCCGCAATTCTACATTCTGTCTTACCTCTAATTCTTTCAATTATAACCCAACCGTATACTTTTCCTGGTATACTCGGCAAACTTATTCCTCTATAATTTTTACAATCTCTTTCGTCCCCCTTCCCTTTATATAAAGGGACTATACATGCTCTCCGCCAATCCCTAGGTACCTTCCCCTCTTTCATACATATTTTAAACAAAAGTACCAACCACTCCAACACTATATCCCCCCTGCTTTTAACATTTCTGTCATGATCCCACCAGTTCCATATATATATATATATATATATATATATATATATATATATATATATATATATATATAAAATGTGTGACGAATAAGTAAAACTTGCGATTTTGGCTTAATAGTAACGCTCTTCTTGCCAAATAGGGCATGAAAATATTTGTGTATGCATTAATTTCGCAAAAATATTATTCTTAATTTACAAAAAAAATATATTTCATTGTGTTTGTTTATTAAATTGTTCTAAACTTACATAAAATATATTTAGTTGGATTAGGCTAAATTAAATTACCCTTGTTACAATAAGGTCAGGTAAGTTTTCTAAGGTCCTTTTAGTACAAAATCATTAATTTTGATATTAACATTAATGGAAAAATATATCTTTAAATAAATAAGAGAAAATTTTAGAAAGGACTTAATTAAATGAGTTCTTGCTAATTGACCAGTTTTACATATTCGGCACGACATATATATATATATATATATATATATATATATATATATATATATATATATATATATATATATATATATATATATATATATATATATATTTGTGTGTGTGTGTGTGTACTCACCTATTTGTGGCTGCAGGGGTCGAGACTCACCTCCTGGCCCCGCCTCTTCACTGGTCGCTACTAGGTCCTCTCTCTCTCTCTCTCTCTCCTCCATGAGCTTTATCATACCTCGTTTTAAAACTATGTAGGGTTCCTTATTCCACTACATCGCTTGCCAGACTATTCCACTTCCTGACAACTCTATGACTGAAGAAATACTTCCTAACATCCCTTTGACTCATCTGAGTCTTCAATTTCCAATTGTGACCCCTAGTTTCTGTGTCCCATCTCTGGAGCATCCTATGTCCACCTTGTTAATTCCTCGCAGTATTTTGTATGTTGTTATCATGTCTCCCCTGATCCTTCTGTCCTCCAGTGTCGTCAGGCCGATTTCCCTTAACCTTTCTTCGTAGGACATTTCCCTTACGTCTGGGACTAGTCTTGCTACAAACATTTGCACTTTCTCTAATTTCTTGACGTGTTTGACCAGGTGTGGGTCCCAAACTGGTGCTGCATATTCCAGTATGGGCCTGACGTACAGTGTGCAGAATCTTGAACTATTCCTTACTGAGGTATCGGAACGCTGTTCTCAGGTTTGTCAGGTGTCCATATGCTGCAGCAGTTATCTGGTTGATGTGTGCCTTAGGAGATGTGCTCGGTATTATACTCATCCCTAGATCCTTTTCCTTGACTGAGGTTTGCAGTCTTTGGCCACCTAGATTATACTCTATCTGCGGTCCTCTTTGCCTTTCCCCGATCTTCATGATTTTACATTTTCCGGAGATAAATTCGAGTAACCGGTTGTTGGACCAGGCTTGCAGCCTGTCCAGGTCTCTTTGTAGAGCTGCCTGATCATCATTCGATCTAATTCTCCTCGTTTGTGTGTGTGTGAGTGTGTGTGTGTGTGTGTGTGTGTGTGTGTGTGTGTGTGTGTGTGTGTGTGTGTGTGTGTGTGTGTGTGTGTGTGTGTGTGTGTGTGTGTGTGTGTAAGAATAAACGGAAGGGTGGACGAGAGGCTCGAACCATAGTCCTTAAATTAACAACCCGACGCTCTACCGTTTACTGAAGGCTATCCCAGGCCTCTGATAGGAAGAAATGGGAGGTTACGTTATATTATATTCCGTCAGAGGCACCACCTATAACACAGCTGAACTCCTTCCCTCAGTCCAGGAGATATAACAGTAGATCTATTCTTACCCCTCTCAAGGCCACATCGTTAATTCATAGACAGTTGCTCATTACAACTTAATTTGATTCATAGACGCTGTTGCCTTGAGGGGCTAAGAATAGCTGTACTGATAAAACTCCTGGGCAGAGACCAGGAATTCAGTTGGGTTGCAAATGGTGCCTCTGAAGGAATATAATACAGTGTTACCTCAGAAACCCACTATTAGAGGCCTGGGTGACCCTATATGGTATAGTCGGACTCTCAATAACCCCTGATGTTTTGGCCCGCCTCATGGTGAGAGAAAATGCAGGACGCTTTAGACCACAAGACCACACAATCCTTAACAATGGTGCATCCAGCCAAGCTAGATGTTGTACCCGTGGTGTGGATGCCTCTCAAAAAGCAGTATATTATATTACTGTACTCACAGAACAAGTGGTATTGATCAATAACAACACTGCACTAACCACGGAGTCGAACCCATGCTGTTTTGGCCTGCCTCATGGTGAGAGAAAATGTATGACGCTTTAGACCACTAGCTCACATAATCCTTAACAATGACGCATCCAGCCAAGCCAAGTTATTGATTAATATACTGCTTGTTGAGTTAATACACAAAGAAGGAGTAGAATGAAATGAGCTCAGAGGCGTCCACACCACCTATGACCTTCGATGGTGGGTACAGCATCTAGCTTGGGTGGATGAGCCATTGTTAAGGATTGTGTGGTCTAGTGGCCTAAAGCGTCATGCAATTTTGCTAACCATGAGGCGGGGCAAATCAGCATGGGTTCGACTCCTTGGCTAGTGCAGTGTTGTTATTGATCAATACCACTCGTTTCGTGGGTACAATAATAAATTATATATATATATATATATATATATATATATATATATATATATATATATATATATATATGTATATATATATACATATATATATATAGGATGGGGTCCACCTCTGGTGTAAATTGTGGGACCCATAGCCTCGGAGAAGTGGATAAAAAGGCTTCAAGGAAGAATATTTGGATTTCTTCCTGAAGCCATTTGAATATTCCACTTCCCCTACCACCCCATCTTTTAAACTATTTTTTTTACCAATAGGAATATTTTATTACATAATATGGCACAGAAGATTTAAGAGATACATTGTTGATATAAAGGTGGCATATATATATATATATATATATATATATATATATATATATATATATATATATATATATATATATATATATATATATATATATATATATATATATATATATATATACATGTTGTTACGTGTGTATCACCGATTATAAGGCGAAAATCTCATCCAGCTCCTCAGAGCTGGGGCGTGTGCCCAAAATGCAGCATGCATTACCCCTTTGAACAGCCGCGCTGAGCCGCTGGAACAGAAAACTAGCTGCCCTGGGATCCCTAGTTACCCTGATGAGTCTTTTTCCCAGCTCCTTAAGGAAATTAGATGCACTCTTTCCCCATGAGCCAAGGGTCTCTGAGCCTATGGGAACAAACATATAATGATGGGCAAGTTCTCCATATTTTCTAGACTTTTGGGACTCCCTAAAGCTGGCAGCTGCCCCTCCTTCCTCCCTGGTGTATTGGAGATAGGTATCAGCCAAGGTAGATGCACATGTATAGTCCCACACCACCTGCTTCCCATCTGTCCAGGCTTGAAGGGTGATACCATCTGGACGCTTCTGGCTGCCATCAGATCTGCATAGTTGGGGTGGCTCCCTTACTGCTGGGCATCCAGCTGTTGTGAGGCTCCTCTTGATAATGTTATTAACCTCCTCATGTCTTGCAATCTTTCCCTCGGATTTACGGCACACAAGACCATGGTACCTGAATCGGTCTGCTGCTTCACTGCCACAAATACACCTGTGTTCGGCGAGAATAGGGGCGGCAAGTCGAAGGGCAACACCGATGCGGATGGTCTGTGGGTCGAGGCGTGTGCCAAGGCTGGAGTTGGGAACAGCCAACAGAAAGTCCCCAGCATGAGGGGCTCTCACTGCCAGCAGGCGGGCTCTATCCTTCCCTGACACACTCTGAAGCATCGTTGAGGCTATATTTTCCACTATTGGACCATCCCAGTGCGATTGTTTGTAGTTGTTGGGGGGAGCAGGTCTGGTTTCTGAGCCCGTTAGATTATCCCAGATCATTGCTCCGTCAATGAATTTTTGGTCCTGGGCTCCAATCTTGTCCCTAAGATGTTCAGGGAGAATCGCTGCTACAAGCTCTCTGGATGCAATACACGAGGACAGAAAAGCAGGTAACGCAATCTGTGATGACTTGCGGACACCAATGCCTCCTAGTCTGACTGGAAGTGTAGCTTGGTTTCACTGCCCGTCTTCTAGAGTAAGGTTAAGTACTTTCGTAAAAATCTGCCTCAGAATACTGTCATATTCGTGCAGTATAGGGTTATCATATGAAGGTGCACATCTTAGGAAATATGTCAACCTGGGCAGACTCAAGCACTTTGTGAGAAGGTACAAGGGATCGTGGGTGTCCAGATTGCCTATTCGTTGTTCCATTCTCCTTAACTCTTCCAATTTCTTCCTGAGAATTGTGTCAATGGCATTGCTTCCCAGAGGTGCTCCTAGCAAGACACTATTTGTGGGGGCAATGACTGCTGCTCCTGGTAGTTTTGATCTCACTGCATTTATCACTTGTTGACTGACTGAGATGATTTCACATTTGGATGGATTCAGGATGAGACCCATTTCCTGTCCCCGTGTCATTACCTGTGTAAGGTCATGTAGGAGGGACTGCTTTGTACCTGCTAGTGTGCCATCATCTAGGAACCAGATGTTTAGCTCGCTGGTCAGTCTGACTGTGATTTCCCTAACTGCAATACAGAAGAGAAATGGTGCAAGAGGATCTCCTTGTTGGACACCCTCCGATGATGTGATTTCATGCTCTCCAAAGAGAAGCATTGATTCCTTGCTATACCCAGCTGAAACAAAAGGGAAGAGACCAGGGAAATGTTCTTGTACTGCTGCTAATACCACGTCTCTTTTCAGGAGATTGAACGCATTCTTGAAATCTAATTTTACCACTGCATTGTCCTCAGGCAGGTTGTTGATATATGCCCTTGTTGCATGAACCGCTGCTTCACTTCCTTGAGAGACCCCAAAGCCAAGCTGGTTTGGTTGAAGCATCATGGATGCCTGTGCACGAATACTTCGGACAGCAGCTTTGGATACGAGGCGGCGTAACGTGTTGCCTACTGCAATTGGCCGAATTCCTCCATCCTTCTTTTTAAGTGCACAAAGTGTTGCACCAAAAAAGAAAGGTCTAATTTCATCAGGAATCAGACCAGCCAAGGAATTGTTGACGAACCTTGTGATCTCTGAAAGCAGTGTCTCTGCAATTTCCCCAATAACTGGATTAACCATTTCCTTTAAATGCTGTGGCCTTATTCCAGTGTAACCCCCAGCAGAGCCAGATGGGAACGACATTATTGCTTTGTAAATGTCTGAGTCTTCCACAATCAATGGTTCCATAGTGGGGACAGAGGTGTTGGAACTGTTGGTGCCACTGGTTTCCCTGGCAGGGTGCTTTCCTCTAAGTGCTTCAGCCGTGTCAGCATCCCTGGGAGCAACTGTATCTTCACTGGTAATAATTCTGATTGCCCCCACTGTGTTGCCCTCTTCAATTTTCTTGCTCACCTGGACTCTGACTTTTTCACTGTCAGTAGAGTGAGTGGGGGTTCTGCCTCTCCCTTTTTTGTGTTGACGGGGAAGGCGAATGAGGTTATCAACTCTAGGAAAATCTCTTAAGGATTTAATTATCATTGAGGCTAGCCTCTTTCCCCTTCTTTCCGGCACAGCTAAGCAGACATTGCCAAAAAGTAGCAAGTTGTGCCATGCCTTGATGGTTGGTGGAGCATTTAAGATAGTGGAACCATCGTTTACTTTTTTCAGGAGGTCTGTAAGTTTCCCAGCTGCGTGTGGACGGGCTGCTTTGGGAATATGTGTGAGTGTCCTCGTACCTGTTGCTTTGATTGCTTCCAAGAGATTGTCTGATGAGATAAAATCTGTTGGAGTGGGTTCAGGTGCCTGAGGTGGCTCTGGATCATCACTTTCCACAGGAGGACATCCTGAACCAGGGCAACTACCGTGTTTGCGGAGGAAACCATTAGAGTTGAGACAACGAAGCTGTAAGCATGACCGACCTAGTATTGCCAGCCGTGCCATTTCCCTGGCTGCTTGCTTCCTCCTGGTTGGCATCCATCTGCTAGACTAGACAATAGGAGTGGAATATGACATGCTGGGTGGGTATGGTGCGTGGAAGGTAGTGAACTTGACCGTGGTGGCCTGGTGGAGTTTGAGGGGCCGGGAGGGGAAGGGGAAAACTTCCCTTGGGAATTAGGTGGGGGAGGCGCAGGTTGAGTGGGGTTATCCCGGGGAGTACAATACACATGGACTTGCACACTATATATTGTTCACACTGTCTTACAATACACACAACTTTATTTGTTTCCCATGTACACTATGAACAATGTGGGTATGGGCACTGCTGAACCAATGTGTTCACTCACCATCTAGTTACACATCCCACCTCTTCCACCCACCCCTGTGA